>NW_023994587.1:0-281519 GCF_015586225.1 Lucilia sericata | reverse complement strand
TAATTCAAAAAAAAAAAAAAAAAAAAAAAAAAAAAAAAAAAAATTGTTTACTGAATGTTCAGAAACTCAGTTTCCTGGACGTAATTCCTAAGAATCTTCCAATCGGTGTTGGTTAAGAATGTTATTTCCGGAATAACATCACTTCCAAGATACTTGGATCTAACTTCGACGAATGCCTGACAATGGCAAAGAAAGTGCTCCAGAGTTTTCACTGTCCTCTCCACATGCTCTACATTCGTCTGAATTCGCACGTCCAATTTTGTATAGATGTGCTCGTAATCCTGTGTGTCCACTGAGAATACGTACCATCATACTAACCTCAGACTTGCTCATTTTGAGAAGATTTCTCGTCTTGCTCTCATCAGGGTCACCCCATAGAATCTTTGTGGTTCTACCCACCGTTTCATTATTCCAAGAGGCCTTATGGGATTCTCTCATCCATATTTTTAATTCAGCTTTTGTTGCGTCGAATGGTTTTGCGTTTGTCAGGTTAACTACATCGAGCTCCCTTCCCTTTAAAGCTATTACATTCGCCCTTTCGTTGCCGATTACTCCCGAGTGGCCTGGTACCCATATGATGTGAACCTTACCTCTGGGAGAGTATTCAGTTAAAGCTTTCTTACAATCCAATACGGTCTTAGATTTAATTCTATCACCTGATATCGCACAAATTGCCTTCTGGCTGTCGGTAAATATATTAAGCCCTGTGGGCGCCATATTTATTCTAATCCAATTTACACATTCCGTTATTGCTCGTACTTCTGCCTGGAAGCTTGTGTTATGATTAGGTAAACGGTGGTATATTTCTGTTTCTGGGTCTTCAATATAGAACCCCAGACCCACTTTGTCCCCTAATTTAGAGCCATCCGTGTAGCAACGGATTCCTACTGGTATTTGCTCTAATGTTCCGCTTGACCAAGACATTCTATCTGGGATTAGCGTTTCAAAGTTTCCGACATATTCAGTGTCTGGTATGCGATCAGGCACGTCCGATGAATGTGTATAACCTTCCAATGTGTCCAGTATACATTGATGACGTGTCCTATAACCGTTTTTGGCCAGTTCGCCTAAAGTAAAGAGCCGTTCGGCTGTAAGCGCCGCCTCATATCTTATATATGTTTCAATGGGTGGAATATCTAGCAACGTTTCCAGAGCCTTGGTTGAAGTAGTACACATGGCACCACTTATACCCAAGCAGCATGTACGCTGAACTCCCTGTAGTAGTTTGATATTACACTTTTTGTCCAAAGCAGTCCACCAGATTATTGAAGCATAAGCTAGAATTGGTCTAATTACACTTTTATAAAGCCAATTTGTCATAGTAGGACTAAGACCCCATTTCATGCCTATGGTTCTCCTACATATCGCCCAGCACCGATGTGCCTTGTTGATCCTATCCTCTATGTGGTGTCTCCATTTTAATTTCCGGTCAAGTATTACACCTAAGTACTTAACTTTGTCTGTCACCGGTATCTTCTTGCCCAAGAAGCAAGGTTCAGTATATGTAGAAATTTTTGTCTTTCTTGTGAAAAGACAGATTTCCGTCTTCGCCGGGTTAACATTGAGGCCTCTCGGTTGAGCCCAGCTCAAGGCCCGTATTCAGAGCCTCCTCAGCTCTTCTACACAAGTAATTTGGATCCTTTCCCTTTAAAAGTATTACGACATCGTCTGCATAGCAGACAGGTCTAAGTCCTTTCTCGGTTAGGGTCCTTAGGAGGCTATTAATCGTGGTAACCCAGAGTAAAGGTGACAAAATGCCACCCTGTGGTATACCGCGAAATACCTTTTTCCTGATAGTTATATCGTACATCTCGCAGCTTATCCATCTGTTCCTTAGCATGTAGTTGATCCAGTTACGGAGCACCCGGTCAACATAAAACTGGTCTAGGGATTGGATAAGGGTATCAGTGTGCACGTTATTGAAAGCGCCTTCGATGTCAATGCATACTGCCAGTGTATACAGTTTGCTATCGAAAGATTCACCTATGTAGTGGACAAACTTCATTTAAAGCGGTTTCCACCGATCGTCCCTTTACATAAGCATGCTGCTTATATTTAAGGTCATTGTATGGTATGCTGCTTTTAACCATGCTATCGACTATCCGTTCCAAGGTTTTAAGTAGGAAGGACGTAAGACTTATCGGTCGATAGGACTTAGGTGTCGCATAGCTAGGTTTCCCTGGTTTGGGTATAAATATTACCCTTGCATCCTGCCATTTAACTGGGGTATATGCCAATTTTAAGCATGCAGTGAATATCTGTGACAGATGTACGGAAACCAGTCCCGCCTCCATCTGCAAAAGTGCCGGGAAAATTCCATCCGGCCCTGCAGCTTTATAGGGAGCAAAGCTCTTGATTGCCCCTTTCACCATGTCAGTTGTAATTACTATTTCCGTGTTACCCTCCCCTTCCTCCAATATCGGTTCATCTATGTTATTCGATATACCGGGTGGGAAATGAGAATCCATTAGGAGTTTCATTGTCTCCTCCATATCCTCAAGCCTCCTGCCCGTGTCATCGATCATAGATTCCGGTTGGACATGAGTTTTGGATAGGAATTTTTTTATCTTCGATACGTCATTTACGCTATCTACCTGTTCACAGAAAAGTTTCCAGGAGTCTCGTTTGGCTTTTCGAACGATTTTCTTATATTCACCAAGTTTATTACGATACTCATCCCAGTATACTGCGGTCTTTTACGCCGTGCCCGGTTAAATAGTTTGCGAAGAGTCTTCCCAAGGTTCCGGATCTCCCCAGTTACCCAGGGTTTTTCCTGGGTAGATCTCCGCTCTCGCAGAGGGCAGCTGTCCTCGAACGATTCAACCAGGGCACTTGTGAACGTTTCCACTTTGGCATCTATATCCTCTTTATTTCGACATTGAAAAGTGTCCTGACCTAAACGGTTCTTTAGTAAGGTCCCGAACATTGTCCAATTAGTTTTAGACTTATTCCGAAACTTTATCGGCTTTGGTGGTGGCCTTAGTATTTGAATCTTATGTACCGATGATCAGAAAAGGAGTGCTCGTCCGAAACTCTCCAATCCTGAATTTCGTTTATAAGCTCTTCTGAACATATAGTTATATCTAATACTTCTTCTCTGATTCTATTGACGAAGGTAGCTTTATTACCTAAGTTCAATGTTATCAAGTCTTTAGTATTAAAGAAATCCATGAGGGCTTGTCCCCTGCGATTGGTGTTTGTACTACCCCAAGCTACATGGTGCGAGTTGGCATCACAACCTATTACAATTTTCTTATTTTTCCTTTGTGCCTCTTCAACCAGTTTCATCAGATCCGACGTTGGTGGTAGTGTCGGAGAATCGAAAGGCAGGTAAATAGATGCAAGGAATATGTTGCCACGACCTTGCTTCAGCACCGTTGCATCCGATGTTGATAATCCTGTTGAGAGGAGAAAACATAAGTTCTTGTGACATAAGATACATGTTCTCGGGCGAGATCCTGTATCAGCGTAGAAAAGTTGGAAATTTACGTGATTTAATCCAGAAACCTTGTTGCGAATCGTCCAAGGTTCCTGGATTAAAGCTATATGTATTTTACCTGTGTTGATTTTAGCCATGAGAGCGTTGGTAGCTGTCTCGCTCCGATGGAGGTTTATTTGGATAACCTCAATCATGGTCATCCATTAAACTGTCTTCCAGCGAGTTGGTGGTCACCTCCTCGCTCTTTGGATTTGACTCCTCCGGATAGCCTGAAGTGGCTATTAATGTAGTGAGTACTGTTGATGGCACTGCGGTGTCCTTATCAGGCATAGGAATAGCAGTATTTTTAATAGACACATTCCCAATTCTGGAGAGCATTGCTGTTCTGTCTTCTGGCGGGTGAGTGATTTCCTCCTCGCTTTTAGGATTTGACTCCTCAACATTGCTAGTACTTGCTAATGATGCTTTGGGTACTGTCTTAGGTGTTTTAGTGTCCTTGTCGGGGCCGGTTTTGACAGCCCTTTCAATCGGCGCCTTCCCAATTTTGGAAAGGGCAACTACACTTTCTTCTGGCGAGTTAATGGTAAATTCCTCGATTTTAGGATTTGACTGCTCAACGTTATCAGTAGTGGATACTGATGCTGTGGTCTTAGGTTTTTTAGTGTCCTTTTCGAGGCTTGTTGTAACAGCCCTTCCAATCGGCACCTTCCCAATTTTGAATATGACAGATTTAGAGGCGAAGTAAGCCCTACCTTTATTCTTGGCAAGACTAGCCATGGATTTCTGGTCGATACCTATTACAAATAAAGTTCCCTCAGGTTCTTCTTTCCTGTAAAAGACATCCCATTTTTCCACGGCCAGCTCAGCATTTTGACCTCCAAGAATTTCCAGTATACGTTCATTAGCCAGTTTACTGCCCCATCCTTTTATGTAGACAGTGGACTTTAGGAGCACCGGAAGCTCGCTCTTCTTTGCCAGTCCCAGCCTAGCGCCGTCCCAGGGAGGAGGGATACTTTCCACCAAGTTCTTTAGGGTGCTAACACATTGGTGAGATGCCAACCTCATCAACATCACGCCCATGCTGAACTCGCAGCTCTCGCTCTCTATTGGTTGTTTGCCCTTCGAAGCGATTGCATGGTCCACTATCTTATTGTTGACCAGGTCTTCTATTTTACTCTGTTGGTCTATTGGAATTTTGCCTGTCGGATTACCGGCATCGTAAACTGCATAGCAGAGATCGTCCCGGTGCCTACTTCTGGCAACTGTGGCGTAAGATGGCGGCTCTTTTCCTTTTCCTCCGTCTAGCTTCTCCTTCCTCGTTTTTCGGGGCTTCTTTTGAGATTCCCTTACCTTCGAGGTTGATTTCGCCGACGTGTTCGTCTTCGGAATATCTGGCTTGGCGTTGTCACCCTTACTCGCAGGATTCTCAATTGAGATTCCTTTGAGTGAAGTATGGCTTGGCTTCGACTGTGTATTAGAAGACGGGGAGCTCTTTTTCTTCTTAGGTTTATTCTCAGTTGTCAACTCCTCGGGAGACCTGATCCTTTTTGCCTCAGATCTTGTGAGAGAGTTCGATTTTTCCTTTGGAGTGTCGTGGGATTGACTAACTATGATTTCCTGAAGCATCTTTTTCAACTTCCTCCTCTGTGCTCCAGAAAGTCTTTTCTTAGTAATAGGTAGTTTAGCTATGCTATCACTCACCTCTTTCACCATTTGCTCTACTTCATCCTTTTTGGGATTTGCTATAATGGTATTATTTTTATTATCATCTGAGGATTCAGAGTCGGAACCCTCACCTATATTTAAAGGCTGAGGTAGCTTAGAGCTCTCTCCGAGTACATCCTTCTCTTTCACCCCTATATTTTTGCCAGCGGCATGCTGTACACTTGACGCATTGTCCGCCACGGAGGCCAAGGTACCCACCTCCGTAGTAGTATTCTGCTCACGATTGCAGGATGACGACGACACGTGACTCGCGAGTAGATCAACACTTGCCGCCGGTACTGGGTTATTTAGGCCCTGCACCGTAACTTTTATCTTTTTATTTTTATTTTCCATATTTGTTTTTTTTTTTTCCAGTTTTTTGGTCCGCGGGGAATATAATATTCCCAGGTGGTGGACAATCTGCCCTCCCTCAGCTTAAGTGAAATTAAAGCTGGGAGAGGACAGATGGTCCATCACCACCCCCTATCCGCCACCCGGGGACGCGCTCGGTAGGAAAAATCTGGAAAACTCCCCCGAGTTAGTTAGTTAGTTAGTTAGTTAGTTAGTTAGTTAGTTAGTTAGTTAGTTAGTTAGTTAGTTAGTTAGTTAGTTAGTTAGTTTGTTAGTTAGTTCCGTGCTTTCATTGCGAACAGACCTGTTTTTAACGCCGCTCTAACATATTGTTGTAAAAAAGTGCTTCAAGTGGAATTGAGAAATAATTCAACAAACCTGCTGATATTTTAAATAATTTGCCCCAAATTGATAAATAAAAAAGGAATAAATATCTACATTGTGCTATTAAAAAAGCAAAATAAATAACAAACAATAAAACAATCCAAAAATAATTGCAAAACTAAGAAAAAATTTAAAGAATAAAAGTAAAAGCATAATATAAAAAATGAGTTTGTGCTCTCAGTGTAACAAAGAGTTGTCGATAAAGTTTGTCAAGTGTTACGGGTGTAACTCTCTTTATCACTTCTCTCCCTGCTGCTCCCTGTCTGAGAAAACCCACGCGACCATGGCTATTGATAGAAGAGCCGATTGGAGATGTCATAGATGTAAGACAAGAAAAGCATCCACCAACAGCAACAATGGTTATCTCACAATAATCGATAATATTATTCAACCAGCAACAAAACAACAAAGAGATGATGATGAAGTGTACGAAAATGATGACCCAAAACGCTTTAAAGACTCCCTCTCTCTAAGCGATGTAAACAAAAGTATTTCTCTTGTAAAAGACGATGTATCATCTCTTAAAGATGACGTTACAGCCATGAAAACTAATACAATTGATATAAAAGCAATTATGGAAAAGCTAGCAGTATCGGTGAACCAAAACAATCAAATAAACGAAAATATTCAAACCGCTGTCAACGCAATAACAAACACCCTTACCACTCTTACCTCTCAAGTAAGCGACCTTACATCTCAAGTAAGTGCTCTTGGCGAAAGCAACAAAGAAAAAGAAATGCAATTGATGAAAACACAGATTAACGATTTGCAACAACAACTTATAAATAAGAGTATCGAAATTAAAAATTTTCCCAATGAGAACATTCTCCCAAACGATGCCGTAAAAACGATCGCAACATCTCTTAACGTTGAACTAAACGACTTCGATATAAGCAATTCCTATCACATTAAAAAATCAAAAAAAATAATTATAGAGTTTACTACACTTAATAAAAAGAAGGAACTGATGGGTAAAATTAAACGTCATAGGATAGAGTCTAAAGTAATAACAAGAGATGAAAACGATAAAAACTTCATATATATTAATGATCAATTAACCCAACACAATAGGCATCTACTTTGGCAAGTAAAAACAAAGGCCAAAGAGTCAAACTGGAAATTCGTCTGGGTGAGAAATGGACACATTTTTGCAAAAAAGAATGATATTTCACATCCAATCCTCGTAAACAATACAGCCGATATCGAATTGATAACATCAACAATTTAATCATATCTAAATCTATTGTCTTTTTAAATTTTATATAATAAAAAAATATGAACACAATAAAAATAATTGAAAATTTTAATCAAATAGAAAAACAATTCTTAAATTATCCCAAAACAATTCTTTATATGAATATTCGTTCGCTTCGTTTAAACTTTGCACCATTTCTAGCTTCAATACACAACATTTTAAACAGCATAAACTTTATCGTTCTTGTCGAGACTAACATTACAAATAATGAAAATAATTTATACAATATTAATGGCTTTAATTCTTACTTTCTAAACAGAGATGGCAGAGGCGGGGGAATAGCATTGTACGTCAGAGAATCAATTACACACTCAAACATTTATTGTAACACAATCTCTTTTGAAACAATTCAAATTGATGTAAGCTCTGACAATAAAGCCTTTTCCCTCATATGCATATACAGACCTCCTAAAAACAATGTACAAGAATTTATAAAAGAGCTCGACAAAACAATCAATATAATAAATAACAAACAAGATGTATTTATTATTGGTGATATTAATATTGACATCTCCACACAAAATTTAACAACAACAAAATATAGAGATATGCTGTCGTCGAATGGACTGCAATGCATCATAAATGAGTGTACAAGAGAAGACATAAATAAAAAAACAAGTACCTGTATTGATCACTTTCATGTACGCAACAACAAATCAGCAGCTGAAACACACGCATCAATAGTGAGAACAAGTATCTCTGACCACTATGCTCTTTTCTGTTGTGTTTACGAATCAAAAGAAAAACAAACTAACCAAAACCAGAGTGATCCAATATCAGACTGTCTGCGTGCCAACATAAACAATTATAAAGTTAACAAGTATATTAATGAAACAAACTGGAACGTGATAAGTCAACAAAGCTCAAACACTAATGATTTATTTAATAGGATATATGAAGAGTTTAGTAATATATATAAAAAATCAATGATAATTAATCATGCTAAAAAAAATCAAAGAAAAGTGAACCCTTGGTTAAATGAATATTTAATAAATTGTTGTAATATCCGGGATAAACTTTTTAACAAGTGGCGAAATAACAGAAACAACAAAAACTATGAAAATGAATACAAAAAATTTAGAAACCAATTAAATAAAAAATTAACATACGCAAAAAACAATTACTATAAAAGAAAATTCCTAGAAAATAGAAACGATATCCGAAAAACGTGGCAATTAGTAAATGAAATAACGGGTAAAACAGTTAATAACATAGATAAAACAATAAATAAAAACTTTAAAGGCGAGAACATTGTGGCTATAGCCAATAAATTTGCCGTAAATTTTAATTTTAATGTACAAAAAATATTACATAAATGCAATATAAATACGTTACAATACAATAAACAAACATTATCAAACTCAATGTATTTCGTACCTACAAATGAGGAGGAAATTTTTTACATTTTAAAGAATATAAACACAAAGAAAGGCGCAGGTGTAGATGGTATCAGACCGACAGATATAAAAGCAAATGCTGCTATTTTAACTCCAATTATCACAAAGTTTGTTAACTCGAGCATTGACACTGCAACAATACCAGCAATACTGAAAACATCAATAATTCGTCCTATTTTTAAAAACGGCGTTAAAAACGACTGCAACAACTATAGGCCAATTGCTATATTGTCCATTATTGAAAAGATTCTAGAAGAGATTATTGTTCGTAGACTCAACAATTTTTTAAACAAATATAAAATCCTCAATCCTAAACAATATGGTTTTCAAAAAGGCAAAAATATAAACAAATTGCTTGGAAATTTTGCGCATTTCATAAATAAAAGCCTCAGCGAAAACTTCCACTGTTTAGCACTGTTTATAGATTTTAGTAAGGCCTTTGACACGATATCGCACAGCAATCTTTTGGATATTCTGGAAAGAAATGGTATAAGAAGAAATTGCTTAAACTGGTTTAAAAACTACCTGAATCTAAGGACATATAAAGTTCAAATCTCAAACTGTTTTAGCAACGAAACTACTTTAAATGAAAACGGTGTTCCCCAAGGCTCCAAACTCGGTCCAATTCTTTACCTGCTATATGCGAACGACATGATAAATATATTAAAAAATAGTACTGCTTTTGCCTACGCAGACGACACCGCTATCATTGTATCTAATAAAAAAATTGAAGAAGCAAGCAGAATAATGCAAGGAGAACTAGATATAGTCACAAAATGGAGTCATGATAACGGTCTTGTTATTAACGCTTCGAAAACAAAGCTAATGCACTTTAAACCATCGCATCTTCCCAATCAAGAAATTAAAATAAAATTCCACAACAACCAATGCCTACACGACCCAAAACCCTATACGTTAGACACATGCACAACAATTATTGAAGTGGTAAAAACCTATAAGTACCTAGGTGTTTTCGTAGACGAGAACTTTAAATGGTTATCACATACGCAAGATCTTCGGAAAAAACTAAGGAAGTCTGCATATAATCTGTTTCACTTAAGTAACTGTACCCCATTTAATGTTCTTAAGCAGGCTTATTACTCCTTAGCTGAATCCTACGTTCGACACGGTATTACAGCTTGGGGTAGCTCTACATATTGTAGAAGTTTGCAGCAAACACAAAACCAAATCTTAAAAATTCTAGAAAAAAACCAGCAGCGCAAACAACAAATACAATACTCCATGATATATGGAAATACCAACAACGTGGCACTAACAACAGCAAATGCAAACACAAACGTTAACATGAATAACACCAATTTATCCAATGTCGAATATCACACAACAAACACCTCTTCTGTAGTTGATCAAACCGACCATGTCGAAAGCAACATCAGACAAATAAATGCCTACATCTCAAACCAAAACGCAAACAACAATATCGTTAATTACAACACAACCGCTAACACTGGTATAAACAACAACACAACTTCATATAATACACCAAACAACTTAAATGTCAACACAACTAGCCTAGCCGCGAAATTACAAATCTTAAACGTCAAAAGTATATACCACAACACAATAATCAACGAATTCTACAACGATCGAAGATTCCTATCACCAATTAACCACACATACAACACCAGGCGACGAGCGGAAGGAAGGTATAAGGTTGAACGATTCCGAAACAACTACGGAAAAAACAGCTTAGATGTCGTATTACCTACTATACTAAACAAACTGCCCACAAATCTACAAAATATTCAAAATATACACAAAAGGAAAAAACTACTAAAATTATACTTTTTGAATTCGCAATGAAAACACAATAAAACATAATATCTTGTATTATTATCCTGCAGATAAGCCTAATGGCTTCGCGGGATTAGTTCTTTAAGAAATTTGTAAATGAATTTTTAAGCAAAAAAAAAAAAAAAAAAGTTAGTTAGTTAGTTAGATAGTATCATAAGGACAATGGTATTGGATTTCACTGTTTATATTTAAAAATTAACTTATTTACAAAATATTTGGATATTAAGTTAATATTTTTAAATTATTTCTATAATTTAATTTCGTTGTAAGCATAATTTTCATTTATTTAATTATGCTTTATATACATTGTACAATCTCGTCTACAAACAAAATGAAGAGTCTTCAGTTTAAATTCTTTTGAAAATTAATAAGAGTATTAGAATGTACTACATTCATACATATGTATGTATGAAAGTGCAGATGTATTTCAGGGTTCTGCTTTAGTTTATGCATACTTTTGTTGTTATGTATACTATATGGTGAAAATAGTTCGGCAGTATTACTAGTAGGAATTCTATCCTTTTAAGATATAATAATTCGTAAAAATACTCCCTAAACTGCAGGGTACTTACAAGAGCTTCTCTGCAAGTATTAGTTAAATACGCTATAAAATATAACACAACTAATAATAACAACATGTTTTATATTATTCCTTGTTTCTGTGTTTAGTTCCACAAATATTTAGTACCCGAACAAAGTGGTTGTGGTTGTCTTAGAGCAAATATTTTCATATACGATGTTAGTAGTTTTATAGTTCCTGTTTCCTATTTTGGTACTCTTGTAGTTTGTATTTTATTTTTTGCCTTGCGTATGAAATGTGTTGTCTAAAAATGTAAATTTTACATGCATATATAGTACATATTATGAATGTCTGAATGACAGACACAAAAAAAAAGTAGACAAACTGACTGACATTAAGGAAAACATTTCACACGCTTGTCAGCTTAATTTTTTTACAGTAAAGCGTACATACATATTAATAATATGCTTAAACAAACATACCCATACACACAAATACTCTCATACTAGCAACCCACACAATCCTTTAGATATACACTCATCACTTCCTGTGTCACTCTAGGATAATTTCGTTATGTATGGGCGTATGGGTTCTTGAACATTGTATACAGTTAAATACTGTTGTTTTCTTTCATTATACCATACACCACTTTAGTGGGGAGGGTATATTGGATTTGTGCTGATGTTTGTAACATACAAAAATATTCATCCTAGACCCACCTTAAAGTATACCGATCGGCTTAGAATAGTTTTCTGAGTCCCCCCGAACCCCCCGAAAAGGGCTTCTGAGCTCATAATTATGTTAAATATACAGAAATACGGCACAACTAAGTTTTATAGAAGTCTTGATAACCCTGCCAAATTTCATAAAGATCGGGCCCGTTTGAACCAGCTCCCATACAAAGTCCCCTTCAGAAAATTACTTGAATGTCCCAAATTAACTTATAAACACAAATATCGCGATGAAATTCAGCACAATAAAATATTATGTAAATATAAATATATTCACAAAATTTTATCGGGCTTGGTCCATATTTGCCCCTAGCCCCCATATAAAGCCTCTTTCAGAAAATTAAAATAAATTGCTTAAATGTATCGGAACAAGGGAATATTGAAGATAAATGTGATATTATGAAAAATAAATCACATTTAATATTCATAACTGGTGTAGGGTATCATATGTTTTATTTTACATCTTTGGAATTTGTTTGCATATGTATGCATGAGAGGGTTTGAGTATATTTCTGTAGTCA
This sequence comes from Lucilia sericata, assembly GCF_015586225.1. Lineage (NCBI taxonomy): Eukaryota > Metazoa > Arthropoda > Insecta > Diptera > Calliphoridae > Lucilia > Lucilia sericata. The sequence goes on along the minus strand of NW_023994587.1, from coordinate 269,402 downwards.
TGTACCATACATAATGACATTTTAAACAAAGTGTTTTATTTTTTTATTATTACATTTTTTATATTTTGTCTGGAAAGAAAAAAAAGCTATACACTCATTTTTTAAATTGGTCCATTTAAAGAAGATTAAGAGATATTCTTTATTGTCATTGTTTTTATTTTTTCCATTTATATATCCTTTGAATAATTATGGTTTATGTAAGTGTAATAATGATTATATAATTTGTATAATAAAATATGATTTTCGTAAAAAAGAGAAGAAAGGGAGATGATCACATTAAAATAATGAGTTTTTAAAAATGTAATGTTTAAGTTAAAAGTGCAAAAATAAAAACTGTCATATTTTATACTTATTTAATATTTTAATAGAAATTTATTTTAGATAAAAATATTTAAGATATAAAAATAATATTTTTAAAATATGTATTTTTTATACAAAGTTTTAAACCATATCAATAAAACTTATCCTGTGTTTCATTTCAGGTAATTATTGAAATTAATTAAAATCTTCTGCAGTAAAATACAGGTAAGAGGTTATATTTGTCTTAGTCTAATCTTATATACCCACCATCCAAGGATATCCGTAAATTTGAAGGGAACTTTGAAAGGTTTCCTTATTTTAAATATTTTATTAACATATATCTATATTAATATGAACATCAGATTGGTTTTCGGAATAAGAGCTTTAACATGAGCTTGACTCAAAAAAAAAAATACAAATCAAATAGTTCAATGACTTACTCTCGACCGAGACACTGAATGAAATTGTACAAAGAAAAAGCGTATTAACTGTAAGCTCAATAATAAAATACAAATATCTATTCTAAAATCGATACATGAATGTACCACGTACTTCACAGCTTTAGTAATACTTATTACTCATACGTGCTGTAGGTCGAGCTAAAGCTAATCGCAAAACGTTAAACTTTTTTGTACATATTAATTTACCTTTCTACTTAACAAACTTTTCAAAATGCCATTTAAGGATAATTACACTTGATGTAATATTAATGATAAGAAACTTAGAGGTAAAACAAAATGCAAAAAATAAAGAGGTTGTAAGAAAAATAAAAACTTAATAAAAAATGCCAACAACTAATTGACTAGCTGACCAAAACCCAAATGTTTAAGGTAAAACTCTGCCCATCCAAGAAGCAATCCAAATAAATAAATGTTAAATTTATATACATATAAAAATAACTAAATTTACCACAACATATCCTGGTAAATTTTTCCACTCTAGTAAAGATTCCAACACCGACACAAAATACCCACAGAATAGAAAAAAAAAACGATATAGTACAACTAAATAAAATTAGCTACAAACTAATACAAAATATAAACAAATTTACAAATTAAAATAAACAAAGTTTTAAACAAAATTTCATTAAAATATTTCACTAAAAATATCAACAAACGGGCAACTATGTACACCTAAACAAAAAAATACTTTAAACTTTATATTAAACAAAATATTAAACTTTTTCTCAATAGCAGTTGAAACACATATGCTACTTTGTTTTATACAGAAAATTAGTTTTGAAACGAACAATGAAAAACAGGGACATTAATGTTTTTGCATATTCATACATTTAAGCCAACTTCAAAACGTGGCTAATTATACGTTTTTTGTTTATACTTTTCACAAACCAACGAGCACAAGTGAAACTTATACGTATTTGTATATTTGTATTTAGCATTATTTTTATACAAAAAAAAATCCGTAGAATGATTTATATATACAAAATACACATTTATGTCGAATTTTATCCCAATAACTTTGATTGTCAATGTGCATTTGAGTAATTTTCGGAAAAGGTCCTTATATGGGAGTTGTGACATATAAGGAAACAATTTCGTATAATGATTTATATGCCAAAACAAAATTCAAGTCAAATTTTACTACAATAGATTTAATGATTAATGAAATATGTGCGTTTAGGTGATTTTCGGAAGTAGACCCTCTATGGGAGCCTATACGGGAAAAATTTCGTAGAGTGATTCATATAAAAACAAAACATATTTGTGTCGAATTTTATCAAGATAACTTTATTTGACAATAAAATATGTGCGTTTAAGTGATTTTTTTGAAGTGGACCTTATATAGGAGCTATTACCATATGTGGATCAATCCGGAAAAAATTTGGTAGAATGATTTATATGCTCACAAAAGATATTCAATTTAATATACTTTATCCCGATAGCTTTATTATTCAAAGATATATATGCGTTTAAGTGATTTTCGTAAGTGGACCCTCTATGAATCGTAGAGTGATTCATATAAAAACAAAACATATTTGTGTCGAATTTTATCAAGATAACTTTATTTGACAATCAAATGTGTGCGTTTAAGTGATTTTCGGAAGTGGGACTTATATGGGAGCTATGACCAATAATGGACCGATCCGGGAAAAAAGTGGCAGAATGATTTATATGTACACAAAATATATTCAAGTCGAATTTTATTCTTAAAGTTTTAGAATTTAATGAAATATATACGTTTAAGTGGTTTTCGAAAGTGGACCTTATATGGGAGCTATGACCAATTATGGGCCCATTCGAAAAACTTTGGTGAAATGATTTGAATGTACACAAAACATATTATTGTCGAATTTTATCCCAATAGCTTTAGAATTCAATGAAATATATGCGTTTAAGTGATTTTCGGAAGTGGACCTTATATGGGAGCTATGACCACTTATGGGCCTATCCGAAAAAAATTTGGCAGAGTAATTCATATTAAGACAAAATATATTTATTTTGAATTTTATCAAGATAGCTTTATTTGACAATGAAATATGAGCCTTTAAATGATTTTTGGAAGTGGGTCTTATATGGGAACTATGGATAATAATGGACCGATCCGTAAAAATTTGGTAGAATGATTTATATGTACACAAGACATATTCAACTCGAATTTTATCACAATAGCATTATTTATCAATGAAATATATGCGTTTAGGTGATTTTCGGAAGAGGACCTTATATGGGAGCTATGACCAATTGTGGACCGACTGAGATCTTCGTTGATAGTATGATTTCTGTTCATATTATATTTGCGTGTACAAAATTTTGTACATAAAAATATCAACAAACGGGCAACTATGTACACCTAAACAAAAAAATACTTTAAACTTTATATTAAACAAAATATTAAACTTTTTCTCAATAGCAGTTGAAACACATATGCTACTTTGTTTTATACAGAAAATTAGTTTTGAAACGAACAATGAAAAACAGAGACATTAATGTTTTTGCATATTCATACATTTAAGCCAACTTCAAAACGTGGCTAATTATACGTTTTTTGTTTATACTTTTCACAAACCAACGAGCACAAGTGAAACTTATACGTATTTGTATATTTGTATTTAGCATTATTTTTATACAAAAAAAAATCCGTAGAATGATTTATATATTTCGGAAGAGGACTTTATATGGGAGCTATGACCAATTGTGGACCGACTGAGATCTTCGTTGATAGTATGATTTCTGTTCATATTATATTTGCGTGTACAAAATTTTGTGTTGATACCCATATGTTTGAGGGAGTTATTAACGATAAACTAATTTCCGGGAATATATACCTTTGTATGGGGGCTATGAAAAATATTAGATCGATTGTAAAGATTTTGAACATAATTGATCACTACTCTAAAAAAATAATGTACGACAAAATTCATCGAAATATCTTTGGTAGTTTCTGAGAAAACTTCAAAAGAATTATTAATAAAATTGTTTTCGAGGTAGTCTGAAATTTTTACTCATAACTTTTTACGTTGTGAACCGATTTTGCTGATTTTCAACAGCAAACTGCTTGGGATAATAGTAAAAAATTTGGGTGAATTTGGTTGATTTCCTTTGCTTAGCTTTAAAGTGAGCGTGTTTTACACAGACAGACAGACGGACATAACTAAATCGACTCAGAATTTGATAAGGACACAGAATATATATACTTTGTTGGGTCTTAGATGAATATTTCTTGGTGTTAAACACGGAACGACAAACTCTACACTGATTGTGGTAGAGGGTATAAAAATTATCAAAATCACTAGTTATTAGCGTGATTATAGTCAACCATTTAAACAACATTTAAACAACAAAATTGTGCCAAAAAATATATAAATTGTTACCACTACAGCAGCAGCAAGTGCAGTAAAAACTACTACGACAATAGAAAACATTGCAACTACAGGGCAGAATAACAAAGTATAAAAGAAACTTCAACCAAAAAAAAAAGAGGAAAATTAGTTTTCAGTTGAAAAAAAAAAACTAAATGGGAAATTTCATACATTAAAGGCTAAACTAGATTTTAACTCCTATATCTCAGATGTGGAACTTTTGATATGAAAATTTTTGATTTAATATTTTGAAGTCTTGATTATCATTCTTTGAAAGTGTTCTGCAATGATCACTATTTAACAAAATGTACCCAGTAAAAACTCTCTAATGATTTGTACTTATATAACAACTTACTTTTCAATTACTACCATATACCGTCTGTATTACTTTTAAGTGCTATTTTAATGACTTACGTAAGTACTTTATTTCGAGGTTTGCCGTTTTATTTACACATTTTATTTATTGGACTGCGTCCTAGAAACTGTTTTTTATTTTTGAAACAAAACTACTTTTTAACTTCCTATTTATAAGTACTTTTTAAGTAGTGATTTGTAAATGAGCGTGGTAAGTACTTGCTTCTAATGTAATCACCATGTTGAAATAATGAAATGAAATGCTAATGAATAGTTTTTGCTCCAATATCGGCCCAAGCAATATAAGTTTTCCATACGAAACAGTCCCTTTAACAAACAAAGCTCTTTTCTACAGAATTTTCACCATAATTGCCTGTAATTTAGAAATTCTTTCGTTCTCTCTCCCTTCACAATAGAAACCTTTTACCCGCAAAAGTTTTTCAGCAAATGTTTGCACATGCATTGTTTATTGCTCTTTCCCCCCAAAAATAAATTGGTCCTCACAACCAACACAGAGGGAAACTAAGATTCGGAGGGAAATTTGTTGTACAATAATTTTTGTAGCCATTGAGGCTTGTGTATGAGTGCATGCTCATTATGTTTTTCTAAAACGGAAATTAGACGTCATCTCAATATAAAAAATTTAAATGCTTTATTTTAAAATATATACATATATTTGTATATAAAAGTGCTAGCAAGTAAATGATTATTTCAAGTAGCTTATTTGTATGTAAAAAACTTGAAATAAAATGAATAAAACTTCTACGAAAAAAAAACAACAGAAAACTTATAAACGGAAGTCTGCTAAGATGTAATGAACAATTTTTCAAGGATAATTAATGTAGTATTTGTTAAACTTGGAACTAGACAAGACAGAAGGGGTTTATATGATGTAAAAAGAATAGTAAGTAACGTCGACAACTGCTATACTTAACTAACAAACTAAAAAAATTCAACAACCTCGACAATTACTTGTTGTTAAACACAATTAAACTTTTGTTACAAAATGTAATTAGTCGTAAAAAAAATGTTTAAGATTTTCGCCCTAAAAAAATTTAAAATTTATTTTTATACCCTCCACCACCATCAGTGGTGAAAGAGGGTATATATAAGTATGTCGTTCCGTGTGTAACACCAAGAAATATTCATCTAAGACCTAACAAAGTATATATATTCTGGGTCCTTATCAAATTCTGAGTCGATTTAGCTATGTCCGTCTGTCCGTCTGTCTGTGTAAAACACGCTCACGTTAAAACTAAGCAAAGGAAATCACCCAAATTCACCCAAAATATTTATTTGGTATTGAAAATCAGCAACATCGGTTCACAACGTAAAAAGTTATGAGTAAAAATTTCAGACTACCTCGAAAAAAATTACGTTTTTTCATAATTCTTTTGAAGTTTTCTCAGAAACTACCAAAGATATTTCAATGAATTTTGTCACACATTATTTTTTCAGGCCAGTGATCAATTATGTTCAAAATCTTTACAATCGATTCAATATTTCCCATAGCCCCCATACAAAGGTATATATTCCCGGAAATTAGTTTATCGTTAATAACTCCCTTAAATATATCGGCATCAATACAGAATTTTGCACATGCAAATATAATATGATTAGAAATCATAATATCAACGTAGATCTCAGTCGGTCCACAATTGGTCATAGCTCCCATATAAGGTCCACTTCCGAAAATCACCTAAATGCACATATTTCATTGATGAATAAAGCTATTGTGATAAAATTTGAGTTAAATATGTTTTGCGTACATACATATCAATCTACCAATATGTTTAGTCTAAATATAAATCACTCTACGAAATTTTTTCCGTATAGGTCCATAATTGGTCATAGCTCCCATATAAAGTCCACTTCCGAAAATCACTTAAACGCATATATTTCTTTGAATTCTAAAGCTATCGGGATAAAATTCGACACAAATGTGTTTTGTGTACATTCAAATAATTCCACAAAATTTTTTTACGGATCGGTCAATTATTGGTCACAGCTCCCATATAAATATATAAGTCCTACTTCCGAAAATCATTTAAAAGCACATATTTCATTGTCAAATAAAGCTATCGAGACAAAATTCGACACAAATATGTTTTGTGTAAGGTCATAGCTTCTATACATATAAAGTCCACTTCCGAAAATCACCTAAGCCCACATATTTCATTAATTAATAAATCTATTGTAGTAAAATTCGACTTGATTTTTTTTGGCATAAGATTCATTATAAGAAATTTTTTACTTATCGGTCGATAATTAGTCACAACTCCCATATAAGGATCATTTCCGAAAATTACTCAAATGCACGTTGACAATCAAAGTTATCGGGATAAAATTCAACATAACTGTGTATTTTGTAAATATAAATCATTCTACGGAATTCTTTTCCGGATCGGTCCATAGGTCTTAGCTCCCATGTAAGGTATACTTCTAAAAATCACTTAATACCACTTAATTCGTAATTAAATCTGTGTACAGATAAATCATTATATTAAAATGTTTTCAAACTGGCCTATTAATGCACATTTTTCTCGACCTAATTAAAATTAGTTAAATGGGTTTTAATAAAAAGTAACTTGCTGGTGGAGTGTTTTTAAGATTTGGCATAGCCGAATATAGCACTCTAACTTATTTTAATTTAAACTTAAATGAAATTTGCCATAAGTATTGAAACAGTCTTTATAAATATTATAAAATGTTTAAATTTAAATTCCAGTTTTGCCCCTTTTTCAAGACTTTTTTTTAAAGAAAAAAAGTTATTTATACATAAGGGTCATTTAAAAACTTCATCTCTCAATATATATTTATAGAAAACCGTTTATTTAAAATCAACAAAAACTCCATTTGCTTTAAGCATTTTTTTTACTTAAATAATGAAAAATCCTTTTAAAATGCCTCAGTTCTCGCAATTCCTTGTTAAATGTTGTAAAAGTCAAACAGTGTGTGTAAAACTAAATAGCCAACAGCTGTTGGTTGCTCTATAAATGTTTTTCTTACGCTGACATTATAAAACAAACTTATAAAGAAAATAATATGTAAAAACTTACAAAAAGATTAACATGCCATGGCAAATATTACTAAGCTTTTGGCGATGTTTGAAACAATGAATGAAATTTGTACATTTATGTGGCAGTTTTAAACATTATCCATGAATATACAAAACAGCTGCATGCTACTTAGTAGACAGGCAAATAGCCAATTTCTTTGATCATAGAATTTCTTTTTTCTTCTTTGCATACTTTTTAGGATATAAATATAATGTAATAGGAAAAGGAAAAGAAACATGAAAGTTTAACATGAACATACACTTACTCCTTGAAATTTATAACATAAAATTTGGCAAATACAACCGGACAAAGTAAAAAACACTAATGATAAACTGACCAAAATTTTATTTTAGTTGACATGAAAAAAAAAAAATTAATGAATACAATAGAGTTAGTTAAATAAAAATATTCTAAACTGATAGGTATTTATACCCTACACTACTAGAGTATTATGCGTTTGTGCTGATGTTTGTAACACCAAAAAATATTTAGAATCACTTTCTGAGTCGTTTTAGATATGTCTGTCCGTCCGTCCGCCTGTCTGTCTGTCTGTCCGTCTGTCTCTCTGTCCGTCCATCTGTGTGTCGATGTAAACATTGTGCGCACTCTACAGGTCGCAACTTTCAAGATAATTTGATAAAATTAAGTCCATATTAACCCCCTGCCCTCATATAACCTCTCTTTTAGATTTGTTTGCCAACAAATTGTTAAAATATTTCCGAATTAACGTAAAAACCAAATTATTATTAAAAAGAAGTTAGAGTACTATTTTCGGCTGAGCCGAATCTTAAATACCCTCCACCAGCTATATACATATATTTATATAAATCCTTTTTAATTGATCAGATAATTATAGAAAATTATTTTCTCACGTTTTCTAATAGAGACAACATTTAAATGTTTTAAATCGGTTACAATTATAAGATTAATGGACATTTGTATGATATAATTATTTGGTAATGAGTAATGTGTATTTAGGTGATTTTCGGGAAGCGACCTTGTCTAGAGCTATAAACAGTTCTGTGGTAAAAGGCAAAACTACACAAGTTGTTTTTGTACTTTTCTGGAGAACGTTTTAAAGTTTCAATTCCAATACAAAACTATAATAAAATACATTTAAAAATTTCGATATTTTCAAAAGTTCTAAACCGATCTTTATGAAAAATTTACACAATATAGTTGAGTACGGAGATTTCAAAAATACGAAAACTTGATTTTTACATAACTTTTAAAAATTTTAAAATAATGTCTTTTATACAAAAGTAATATTTGTGCCAAATTCTTAATGCCATTATTTGGCAATGAGTAATGTAGTTTAGGTGATTTTCGGAAGGGGACTTTATATGGGAGCAATGACCAATTATGGACCGATCTTAAACAAATTTTACGGTAATATGTATGTATAGAAAGGCAATGCTTGTACCAAATGTTGTATTGTTATCATTATTGGGTAATGAGTACTGTGCGTTTAAGTGATTTTCAGGAGGACCTTGTATGGGAGCTATGACCAATTATGGACCAATCGTGAAAAATTTGTACAGTAACATTTATGTATACACACAGAAAAAAAAAACGATAGGAAATCGGTTCCCGATGTAGATATTTAGTAATGTCAACAAAAATTCCATCTCTGTCATTAAAAAACTATGAATTTAACTAATTTTCTGTATTCAGGCCTGAAAAATCATGATTGTAATTGAATGGTGGTTAAAACAATTTTCAAAACAGTAATTTTAACCGAAATGTGTTTGTTATGAATTTATTTTATTAATTCTGCAAATACTTCCGAATTTAATTTAGCATTCCAACGTATGAATTTCAAAATTAGTTATTATTTCCGAATATACTTGATGTTTGATGTTTAAAAAAATTATTAAAACAAAAAGAATATAAAATTCACAAATATTTTTAGAAGATAAAAGATACCGATGATTAAAAAAGAAAAAGGTAATGTTATTCATTTAAAAATCAAGATGAAATTAGATTTTATGGGATTATAATATGCTGCAGCAAGAAATCTAGGGCCTACAAACCATCAAGATACTATAAACTATTCATCATGGAATATTTGGTCAAGAACTAAAAGCAAAATCTTCTATACGTTCAAGCCAAGGGTCATATATGTAAGTTATTCCAAAAATGGGTGCAAGATGTTAAATATAAGTTATTTTATCAGAAAATATTAATATTTTATAAAATATCATTGTGTGTAAGTACATTCCACAGATTTTTGTACAATATAAAATATTTAAAATATTATAACTGTATGTTTTAATTGTTATTACCGAATTGTATATTTAAACTATTCTGCTTTCCATATATTCTGTAATTCCAATCGAATTTTTCGGCTATTGCAATAAAATTATGATATAGTACTCCGAACCGACTTAATTCGATTGGAAACAAATTCGGTTACCACAACGAATCTGTTTTCTCTGTGGATAAAAGCAATATTTACGATAAATTTTTGTAACTATATCGTTAGTTGGTAATGAGTAATACGCGTTGAAGTAATTTTCGGGAGGGTAGCTTGAATGGGAACTATGACCAATTATGGACCGGTAATCAAAAATTGTTGTAGTAACATTGCTGTATATAAAGTCAAACTCTGTGGCAAATTTTGTAAGGATATGATCATTTGGTAAAGATTAATGTGCGTTTAAGTGATTTTCTGAAGGCAACCTTGTATGGGAGCTATGACCAAATAGGGACAGATCGTGAAAAAGTTTTATAGTATAATTTCCTTAGTATCATTACCGTTTATAATGGACATCATTATTTGGTAATGAGTTATGTGCGTTTAAGTGATTTTAATGATGGGACCTTGTATGGGAGCTACGACCAATAATGAACCGATCGTAAAAATATTTTACAGTATCATTTCTGTATACAAATCATTTTTGTGCCAAATTTTGTATGCATAGCATTACCTGGTAATGAGTTATGTATGTTTAAGTGTTTTTCGGGATGGGACCTTATATGGGAGCTATGACCAATTATGGACCGATTCAGAAAATGTTTCCTCTGTATGAATTCTACTGAATTTTACTTGTAAAATTTTTGCACATATATCGTCACTGTAACGGAAGTTATTAACAATAAATTTTCGGGAATGTGTACATTTGTATGGGAGGTATATGAATTTGTGGACTGATTTCGCCACTTTTCAACATAGATCAAGGTCTCATAAAGAGACAAATGTATGGTGATTTTCGTGGAAATATATTTCATAGTTTTTATAAAAATTGCATGAAAATGTGTAAAAAAGCTTATTTTTTTCGAAGTTTTTTTAAATTTTGATTCATAACTTTTCCCGATGTAAACCGATTTTGCTCGTTTTAAATAACGAACTGTCTAGGACAATTCATTCATTTACTTAGCTTTGTTTTTACGTGAGCGTGTCTTACACAGACAGACGGACACAGCTAATTCAACTCAGAATTTCATATGGACCATGAATATATTTATATGCTTTGTTGGGTCTCAGATGAATATTTCTTAGTGTTACACGCGGAATGGCAAAGTTATATATACCCTGTGTCACCACTGATAATGGTGGAGGGTATAAAAAGAAATTGAGTCTTTCGCCTGTTGAAGGTTACATAAAAATTCTAGCGACAAATATTATTTAAAATTTCATGTAAATTATTTCTAAAAACATACATATATTTTATTTCGCTTTTCGTAATTTCAAAAGAAATATTATATACTCTTACCCCTCTCTTTCTTTACAACATACTGCTTTAATAATAATTTCCTGTTTGATATTCAAACTTTGTCATTTCATTTTTTATAAAAGAAGTTCATTATTATTGAAAAATTTCATATCTATTAACAAGGGAATACTCATTTTTGTTAGATTTATGCGAAATATTCTTTCATTATTGACAAAATAACATATATTGCTACGTATACATATAGACTGGCAAAAGGACTGACACAGAAACTAATATGAGAAAAAGTTGTAATAAATTCTCAATAGTTACATGACAAACGAATAATAACTTGTATAGAACTGCCATATTCAAAAAAAAAAAAAAAAAAAAAAATGTTGCATATTTACAAACATTTAGAAATACACATAAATTTTGAAATCAAAAAGCAACACATCGGTCATTTACAACTAAAGGGTCATAACTCTATGAAATATTTAGTGATTTCAAAAAAGTTATTTTCAGAGACAAAGTTTCAAAATAAAATGTCTTCTTATTTTGAACTGATCTTTTGACCCTGTTATCGAAACTAGTAATTTTGAGTTATATCCCTGTAATAGCAAATGGACGAAATATTTTTTTAACATACATACATATATATATAACCGAATTCTTTATTTTTTTACAAACATACATAGCCAAATACAAAATGCTGACTTACCCTCTTCCTAAGTTCTGCAAATTTCTAGTTTTTAGTTTTTGGCAAACGAACAAAATCACCGTGTTGAACCAATACCCAAACTACATCTAGCTTTGTTACGTAGTATAAGCAGTATGAGCAGTATGATATTTATACATAGAAAAAGGGATTCCGTTATGGCATATCGTTGCATCTAAAAGGATTTATGTTACATATTGTTGCAACAGCAACATCAATGACAAAAGGAAATCGTACAAAAATTCTAAAGCAGCAAGTCGGTAGGATTTGGCATTTGTGCCACATTTGAAAAAAATAAAATACACATACATCTATCGACTATTATTCAATACATCTTATGCTTCTGCTAACATAAATAATCTAATACAGTGATTGACAAAATAACAGTGTTGGATTTAGTTTTAGATTTTAATGTAGAGCATTTCCAATTTCTGAATTTAATTTTGTAATAAATAAAATACTTTCAATATTTCGGACTAATAGGATTAGTTATGATCACGTCCGTGAGAATTGTAATTTTCCGACACTATGTCTATGAATACAAAGTCCTTATAGATAGCGAAATCGACTAAGCCATCTCCGTCCGTCTGTCGTTCTATATGTTTGTCCGTCTGTATGTTTATTGAAATACGTTATCTGAAAACCCCAAATATTTTCGGAACCAAAACAGAACATACATAAAGGCAGATGCAGGCCCCCATGGTGGAGAACCTTCTGTAGCGGGGTGGAAGGTTCTTCTGAGACCAGCCGTCTTCGCAGAACCTTATCATCTACTAATCCTGTCCAAGTTTCATTCAGAAACCATGTGGCAGTTGGATGACCAGTAGCCGAGAAAACTTGGAAGTTTAGAGGAATTAGTCTATCTTCCTTTCTTCTTAAAACTTTGGAAAAGATAATTGGTCTGCATCTTAGAATGCATATCAAACCTGACCTTCTATCAGCGTCTCAGTATGCCTATATGAAGGGAAAATCTGTTGAGACTGCATTACACAATGGGAATATACACTTGTTGCCTTCTTGGACATCGAGGGGGCTTTCAATAATGTTCACTCTGAGACGATAACAACGGCTCTAACTGGTCTGGGTATAAACCAACCAATAACAGCTTTCATCAAGAGATTATTGACCCAGCGGATCATTATCTCAGAAATGGGGGCAGCAAATGCCACAAAAGTGGCAAATCGCGATACCCCATAAGTTGGAGTTCTATCACTACTTCTGTGGAACCTAACGTTGAACCCACTTCTCATGGATCATAAGTCTGTGGGATTTAAGGTCATGCGGACGATGTGTCTGTAGTCTGGCAAATATCTGGTTACTATATCGCAAAGGATGGAGATGGCACACAAGTCACTCAGCACGTGGAGCAATGTCAGTGGCCATGGTATTAATAAATCGAAAACGGAACTCGTTCTCTTTACTAAGAAGTACAAAATACCCATCTTCACTCTTCCACGATTAAATGGGGTAGAATTGAAGTTATATGATAGTTCTAAATATCTGGGAGTAATCCTGGATTCAAAACTATCATGGCATTTGAACACTTAAAAGCGGCTGCGGCCTTATACTCGTGTAAGAGAGCAATTGGTAAGTCATGGGGCATAAACCCCAAGAATACCAAATGGCTCTTTGACATGGTAGTCAAGCCCATACTATTGTATGGTGCACTTGTGTGGTGGAAGTCTGTACAAAAGGACTCACACCGTAAAAGTTTTGAGGGAATCAGCTCGTACATCAGCTCTATTGATAACGGGGGCCCTTCGCACCACTCCATCAAAGGCTCTCTTTGTCATGATGGGATGGCTACCTATTGATCTAATGGCCCAGGAGGATGCCCTCAACGCGGCTATTAGACTCAATACAACTGGTATGTGGCATATGATTCAGTCAGGTCACTCTACCATTCTCAATTGTCTAGGATAAATCCCTAACAATATTGACTATTGCCAAACCGTCTTTTGATAGAAGCTTATCAGTGACTATCCAACACGATCCAAATGTGATGCAAACAATCCTCCATGACGGATCGTATAAGGTCTTCACCGATGTCTCAAAATCAAACCATGGTGTAGGCGGTGGCTTTTAAATAGCACATTCGGGAACGGAAGTTTCCTTCAAGCTTCCTCACCAATGTAGCGTTCTTCAGGGTGAAATGTCAGCCATAAAACGGGCTGCAAACTGGCTCAGGTTTTATCGAATATACGGTGTTAATATTCGAATATATACCGATAGCCAGGTAGCCCTTAAGGTTCTAAGTGGTGTCTACACGATATCAAACTAGAATACCAGGCATCCCTTAATGAGATGGTGAAACATTCCACAATAGGACTGTATTGGATTCCAGGACATCAACAAATTCCTGGTAATACCATCGCGGACTCTCTTGTCAAGTTAGGTTCCTCACTTGCAAGAGAACATACCGACCCTTTCGTCGGCGTACCGTTTTCAAACTGCAAACTCTCGATACGTGGAAAACTATATGAGCTTGCGCAATGCAGGTGGTCGATTGAGGCCACCTGTAGACAGGCAAGCATCATGTGGCCATCCTACAACCCGCAGAGATTCCAAGCCCTTTTTTATATTCCTAGAGTTAATATACGAAACTTAACGGCGGTCGTGACTGGCCATTGGCCTTTCGGGCTCCATGCAAGAAGACTGAACATACCCAGTAATGACTTCTGCAGGAGCTGCCAGGATGAAGAGGAAGAAGAGAGTATAATTCACTTTCTCTGTCATTGTCCCACCCTAGCAGATCATAGTATGGGTCTGCTAGATATCTATTTTTAGCATGACTTAGCGGATCTATCGGAGATCAATATCCGAAAGAGAGATTCCTATATTCGTGCGACAAACTGGTGCGGTTTAGGAAACCAGAGTAATTAGGTCGAAGTGTACTAACACGCTGACCGTTTTCTCTCGTTTCAGGTATCACGAAGGGATCAATATACTGGACCCAAGTGTGTTCCCAGTGAAGACATCGCGAGGACGACCTGCCTATCTATCCTAACCTAACATTTCTATATAAAATCAGTGTATAAATAATGGAGATATGAGAAAAAATCCATGGCAACCTCTGAAAATTTCATAAAAATTTAGATTTTTGTGCATGTTTCGACAAAACGAAATAACAACAACATACAGCTTAATATTATTTTTGTACTTACATGACAATCTATAGAAGTGCACTTTTTGGTACTATTAAAAGGTACTTTTTGTTTCACGTACTTATCGTCATTCAAATAGTACTTTTTTAATAAAAAGAAACATTCAGGTACACTATGGTACAGGGTATGTAATAGACATCTGCACGAGTGCGTTAAAAATGACTTACAAGTCACTCGTTCATTTTATGAATACTGTCTGTAGTGCGGCCGAAGTTAAAGAAGCAGTTGATCATTCACACACAACAATAAAAGTGTAAAAGCGAACAAATACAAAAGAAACTGAGACAATAGAATTAGAGTGAATAACCAATCGGAATAATGTATGATCTGTTTCGAAATGTTTCGAGACAACCTTTGAGTGATTTTATAGAATTTGTGTTAATTTAAACAAAACAAGTTAGAGTGCTATATTCGGCTGACCCGAATCTTAAATACCCTCCACCAACAACTTTTATATTAATACTTTTCTAATTGATCAAATATTTGTAGAAATAAGTTTTCTTATGTCTTAAATAGAAAAATCCCAAGATTTACAGCTTAAATCTATTACAATTCCAAGATTTATTGAACATTACAAACGCCATTTTCTTTATATGTATTTTTATAGCGCTTAGGGATATTTAGTAATTTGCATGTATGCGTGTGTGAAAGATTTAAGGATTTTCCAAATACATATATATAATTTTGTTGTACACAAATTGATAATGCTAATGATAACTAGTTAAATACGGTTAAAGCGCTTTTAGGGGCAGGACCTAGTATGGGAAATATGACCAATTATAGACCGATCATAAAATATTCTTTAAGCAAAATTTCTGTACCGCACCCGTGTTATGAACCGATAGTGAAAATTCTTGAAATAGAATTTTTGTATACAAAACTAATGTTTGAGCCAATTTTGTATCAATAGCTTTATTTGGTAATGAGTAATGTGCGTTTAAGAGATTTTCGTAAAAGGACCTTGTATGTGAGCTATGGCCAATTATGTATATAAAGACAAAATTTAAAAATTCTGTATCTATATCATTATTTGGTAATGAATAGTGATTTTCTGGAGAGCTATGACCAAATATGGACAGATCGTAAAACAATTTTATAGTTTAATTATATATAAGATTAATTTTAATTTTAATTTAATATATATATAAGAGCAATATTTTTGCTAAATGTATGGATATCAATATTTGGTAATGAGTTATGTGCGTTTAAGTGATTTTCGGGAGGGAACCTTGTATGGGAGCTATGACCAAGGATAGACAGATCGTGAAAAAATTTTGAAATAAAATTTATGTGTACAAAAATAGTATTTATGCCAAATATTTTATGGGTAACACTATTTGGTAATGAGCTATGTGCCTTTAAGTGTTTTTCTGAAAGGGACCTTGTATGGGAGCTATGATCAATTATGGACCAATAGGAAAACAATTTCACAGTAATATTTCTGTACATATAGGCAATACTTTTACAAAATTTTTATGTGGATATCTAAATTTAGTAGTGAGTTATGCGCGTTTAAGTGATTTTCGGGAGGGGACCTTGTATGGGAGCTATGACCAATTATGGACCGACCAGAAAAAAATTTCGTAGTAATATTTCTGTATATAAGAGCAATACTTGTACCAAATTTTATATGGATATCTTCATTTACTAATGAGTTATGCGCGCTTAAGAGATTTTCGGCAGGGGACCTCGTATGGGAGCTATGACTAATTATGGACCGATCGGAAAAAAAATTCATAACAATATTTCTGTATGTAAGAGCAATACTTGCACCAAATTTTATATGGATATCTTAATTTAGTAATGAATTATGTGCGTTTAAGTGATTTTCGGGAGGGGACCTTGTATGGGAGCTATGTCCAATTATGAACCGATCCAAAAAAGTTTTTCTCTGGATCAATTTTGTTGACATAAGATTATAATTTGTAAAATTTTGTGAAGATATCGACATTGTGACGGAAGTTATTAACAAAAAACTCTTTTTCCGGGAATATGTACTTTTGTATGGGAGGTATATGAAATTGTGGACCGATTCTTACAATTCAGCACGAGTTAATCTCTTATGTAGAAACAAATGTATGGTAATTTTCAAGGAAGTACCTTGCATAGTTTTCGAGAAAATTACATCAAAATGTGTAAAAAATGCTTATTTTTTTCGAGGTTGTTTTAAATTTTGATTCATAACATTTCCCGGTGTGAACCGATTTTGCTCATTTTCAATACCAAGCTACTTAGGGCAATAGTGAATATTTTCGGTGAATTTGGTTGATTTACTTTGCTTCGTTTTGACGTGAGCGTGTTTTATACAGACAGACAGACAGACGGACATAGCTAAATCGACTCAGAATTTCATAAGGACCAAGAATATATATACTTTGTTGGGTCTCAGATGAATATTTCTCAGTGTTACAAACGGAATGACAAACTTATATATACCCTCTATCACCACTGATGGTGGTGTAGGGTATAAAAATACAATTAGTAGAATTTAGAGTTTACTTTTAATAGACAAAATGCAAATAATTTAATGGCTATAAAATATTTTTTAATTTATTCACTCATATGCATTCCATAATTTGTAGTAAATTCCATAATTTGTAACATACATGGGAGTAGTTAATTATATCGACTAATTAATTGACGATTTCATTAGCATTAAATTGAAAAAAATTATAATTATTTTTTTTCATTAGCATTATTTTGTCTAATGGTAATGGTGTTTAATGAAACGATTTCATTAGTAATTATTTAAAAATAAATTTTCATTACCATTATTCAATGGATTTTAAAAAATTTCTAACATTAGTTCGAATTTCGAAGTTAATTTCGAATATCCGAACATTATAATGTATTGTCATTAGGTGAAATCATGTATGCCAAATTTCAGCACATTCGGACTGGAAGAACTAGTTTTAACAGCTTTAAAAATTTTTCGAACACGAGTTCGAATTTTCGAAAATTTTTTTTTAGGTTTTATGACACAGAGATTAATTTAAAAACATAAAAAAATTTTCGAAAATAACTTCGAATTTTCGAACTTAATTTCGATTATTCGAACATATTATTGTATTGTCATCAGATGTACTTATGACTGCAAAATTTCAGCCAATTTGGGCTACGGGAACTGGTTTTAAAAGCTTTCAAATCTCGAATCTTCGAAAAATGTTCCTTAATATATTTTTCAACAATTATAAATACTAATTAAATTCGTTTTTGAAAATTCATTATCAAATTCATTACCATTATCAAAAAAAGTTATAATGAAAAAAAATATAATTTTCATTAAATGGTACTTAAAATATTTTTCATTACAATTTTTTCTATAAATGGTAATGAAATTTTAATGCTTAATGAAAAATTCCCATGTATGATTTGTAATAAATTGTAATTTTTAAAACAAAGCGACATCAACATGCTTTGTTGAATGCTTTGAAGCAACTAAATAAAATTTTTTCAGATGTTTAGTATATAAGATTCGAATATAGAAGTCTTTAAATCCATTTCATAAAAAACTTCCACCAACACTCATAAAAAAGGACATTCTGCTTGAGTGACAATAATGACTTACATATTGTTAAACAAAAAGGTCATTTAGCACTTCTTCTAAGTTATTTTTAAATAGATAACAAAATATACCATTTAGCTTCAAATTAGACAAAGTGGGTGTAAAAAAAATCAGCTTGAATAACTTTTTCTAAAAGAAAATATGTATTATATATTAAAAATAATTCACTTACAAAATTTTCCATTTTCACTCAACATTTGTATTAAGTATTCCATTCTAAAATAATTTTTTAAATTTCTTATTCTTAAAAGTTTATTAATACACTGTACATTCTTTGGTATATTACGTTTCACTTAAAATATACTAGAAAAATACCAGAACCTAAGAAAATAGAAAAAAATCTGTCATAAACATTTGACTTTGTTGTTAATCATTTGAGCATTAAATATTGGCTATAGAAAATGCGTTTGAAAAGAACTCTCAATTTCTATCATTCTTAATTCTGCAATATTTTTGGTAAATAGTAAAACTATAAAATTTCCATTTTAAGTTAAATAAAAGATTTTAACTACTACCATTCGTCTTCTCTTTTGCAAAACTCCAAATACAATTTTATCTTCGATAATACATTTGGGGATTTAGTTTCAATTTTCCTTTTACAATTCTCACTTTGTACAGATACTTAAAAGGGAAAATGTGTATTTTAAGTAAAGTTATGGTTAGTAAGAATTTTATCGTAAAACTACTTGTCTATTAACTGTGTGCTTTTCTTTTTTTGTCCAAGTAATGTTCGAAAAGTCATTTTGGAAAGTTGACAAATATATGTTATGATGAAAGCTTTATATATATTATGATTTATTAAGGCTTTATTGGATAACATCTAAAAACTTTTATTGAAATTTAACAAAAGCTCTAACATATTTTGAAAAAATATCTAAAGATTGATCTGTGTAGTAGCAATAGTAACTACATTCATACATATTTTTAGTTCAAAAGCTTTTATATATTAACGTTTTTTTATGGTTAGGTTAGGTTAGGTTGATAGGAGGATGTATACTACATCAGAAAATTTTTTCTCTCTATGAATTCTATTGACATAAGATTTTAATTTGTAAAATTTTGTGAAGGTATCGACATTGTAACGGAAGTTATTAACAAAAAACTCATTTTCCGGGAATATGTACTTTTGTATGGGAGGTATATGAAATTGTGGACCGATTCTTACAATTTTCAGCAAGAATCAAGATCTTATACAGAAACGAATGTGTGGTGATTTTCATGGAAGTACCTTGCATAGTTTTCGAGAAAATTACATCAAAATGTTTAAAAAATGCTTATTTTTTTCGAGGTTGTTTTAAATTTTGATTCATAACTTTTCCCGGTGTGAACCAATTTTTCTCATTTTCAATACCAAACTGCTTAGGATAATAATGAATACTTTCGGTGAATTTGGTTAATTTACTTTGCTTCGTTTTAACGTGAACGTGTTTTATACAGACAGACAGACGGACAGACGGACATAGCTAAATCGACTCAGAATTTCATAAGGACCAAGAATATATATACTTTGTTGGGTCTCAGATGAATATTTCTCAGTGTTACAAACGGAATGACAAACTTATATATAACCTCTATCACCACTGATGGTGGTGGAGGGTATAAAAACTTTTTGTTTATTCTTCTTAAACTTATCATGCAATCTTCGTTCTTCTCTTAAACTCTCAGAAAAGCTTTTAAAACAACGTTAAACATAAAAAATCTAAATAAACATTGCAAGGAGAATAAAAAAAGAATTATAGTTTCTTTTTTTTATGAAATATCATTTCTCTAACTATACCTTTAGAGGATTTAAGTTTTATTCAAATTTTCCTTTATAAAATCTATAAATTTTTATTGTTTGTGAAAATTTCTCTCTTTTTTCCACTTTATACATTTTTTATATATTTTTACGAAATTTTATTAAGTAAAAATTGATAGATTATACAACGGCTTTTAGATACATATTTCTTAAGGGATTAAGCAAAAGTATAGCATAATTTTTTTAAAGAAATGTTTAAGCTTAAATAAAATGGCAGTACGTATGAGTGATATTTAATTTAGCATAAAGTTAAACATTACTCATACATACACGCTTAAGTTGCTTTTTCGTTAAAAGCTAAGAAATAAATAATTAAAATTTTTAAAGTTTTTAATATTATTGGGTCACAACAGAGTTTTTTTATTTATAAACTATTAATATACGTTTTTAATACACATTTAACATGAACATTAAGGCGACTCGAAACTGTAGATAGATCCAAAAAGAAACCAAAACTAAATTATACTCTCTTATATCGCTAATTAAATATATGTTTTCTAGCTTTTGTGATTGTAATTTTTGTATGAAATTTTCTAAATTTATTTATATGGTTCCAGTCTACTATATATGCTGCAGTTTGGCCCCTTTATTTATAAACTTTGTTTAAGTTTTTTTTTCGCTTTTATTTATTTAAAGTTATACATATTTATATTATTTTTTATACCAAGTTTTCTGGGTAATTAAGCAATATTTTATTGAGAATAAATGTCGGAAAAATTGTATATGCACACATTTATGTGGACTAAATCTACATACTACATATATATGTATGAAAAATATGATAAAAACATAAAAACATTTCTTTCATAATTTTTACACTTTTACACAATTTCAATAAACTTTTTCTTTCCTCTTATACATACATATACATACTGTTAACTGTTTTAATTCCGTTTATATTCAAACACATACTTTTAATTAAAGGAATATGTAGTGTATGGAAAAACTGTATTTAAAGAATTTCTACATTCGTTACCTTGCCAGCAACATGGCAACCTTTTTAGTTATAGTTAGTCATTATGTTTATATTGATAAAATATCAGTTACTTTAACAGGCTGTACATGAAATGCACATAGTCATACTATAGATGTTTTAAGCCACCAGAGAACGCGACAGTGAACTCTCTAGCTAATGGAGCTGTACTCTTAGGCCCATTATTATAACTAAAGTTAAGAAGTTATCGTACAGATAATGAGTTTTTCGTTATTAC
Source organism: Lucilia sericata (assembly GCF_015586225.1). Taxonomy (NCBI): domain Eukaryota; kingdom Metazoa; phylum Arthropoda; class Insecta; order Diptera; family Calliphoridae; genus Lucilia; species Lucilia sericata. The sequence goes on along the minus strand of NW_023994587.1, from coordinate 247,760 downwards.
AAGTCAACTTTAGTTAGTTAGTTAGTTAGTTAGTTAGTTAGTTAGTTAGTTAGTTAGTTAGTTAGTTAGTTAGTTAGTTAGTTAGTTAGTTAGTTAGTTAGTTAGTTAGTTAGTTAGTTAGTTAGTTAGTTAGTTAGTTAGTTAGTTAGTTAGTTAGTTAGTTAGTTAGTTAGTTAGTTAGTTAGTTAGTTAGTTAGTTAGTTAGTTAGTTAGTTAGTTAGTTAGTTAGTTAGTTAGTTAGTTAGTTAGTTAGTTAGTTAGTTAGTTAGTTAGTTAGTTAGTTAGTTAGTTAGTTAGTTAGTTAGTTAGTTAGTTAGTTAGTAATAATGTAATGTTTCTTTGTAACTAATAGTCTCAAGATTTATTCCACTTATTGGGACAAATCGGTGCATTATGTACGTGAGGAGTGTTTTTGTGAAATTTTCTTTACATCCTTCAGATGACGTTGCTATTTCAGGTTTTAGGCCATTTCACATAGTTTTCACATTTGGGCATTTATGTTGAATATACCGCAAATCATATTTTAAATCATGAAATGTGAAGACTTTCTTCTAGGAATGCTAATCGGGTCCAATTATTTTAATATTAAGGCTACAAATTTTATCAATATTTTTATAAAAATTTTAATTTAACAAAATATTTTAAAATTCAATTAACTGTTTTGAAACCAATTTTGCTATTCTCTATAATGCTAATTTAAAACTGCTAAAATTGAAACATTTTTATATTTTCCCAAATTTTTACTTACATTGTAACAAAAATATTGTTTGAAAAAATCCCATTTTAACCCTATGTAGAATGTTTATACAATGAATTTGTGGCAAAACCCGAAATAAAAATTTCAAAGTTATTTTATTTTTCAATTTTCACTTGAATGTAAATAGAAGCAATTGTATATTTTCATAGTTTCCCAAAAAGGAAAAAATGAAAAAATAGTTTTGCATGTAATTTTTTATTTTTGAATGCGGGTTTTGTTTATAATTTTTCTGTATGTTTTACGTAACAACAAATAACAACACAAAATGTTAACAATACTGCTGCACAATGGTGTGTAAGTTAACAAATATTTAAGCATTTCATTGTATAGTGCTGGTCAATAGAGTTGAAATAGAACGTTACATGTTTGCTTTTATTTTTTACACTTGCGGATGCTTAAACAATCGAGGTTAAATGTTACAATGTATATGCATATTGATATTTTTGTTTTAAGAATTTAAATTGAAAATTTATTATGGCTTCTTTAAATTTTAAAGATTTTCTGTTGCAATTTACTGTAGGTACGTTTTAAATTAGTTTATTTTAACTTTTTTTCGTAAGTTAAAATATACTAAAGTATTTCTGGCCTACATTTAGCTAATTCGTAAAAAATAAAGACTGAAACTTTATAACATTTAAACTTCAGAAATCTGTTTCATATAAGAAAAAAGACTTTAAAAAATTAACAAATTGTATTTTTCTAAAACTAAAAAACATCACAAATCTATAACTTTTTAAGATATATAAACTCTTACCTTAATACCATATCCAGTTTGTGTTTTGCTACCTTCTGGATGCGACCAACATAAATAACCATTTTAAAGCCACAACATGCAACCAACCTGCTTTCAACTAACCTTTCTAAATAGCATGAAGAAAATGTTTTACACTTTTAGTAGACACCCTGGTGCAAACACCGCAACAAGACCGCGTAAGTGACCTTGTGTTTTTGTAATTTAGTTCAAGTGAAAACTAGAACCCCCTGCAAAAAACTGTACAAAATATGACAAATTGTTGAAAAAAAAAAACGAAAACTAACAAGATTTTACTTTCTTTTTCATCCCTTTTATAAGAAATAGCAAAGATTTTTCATTTCAACATAACACATTTTAAGCTTAACAAGGATTTTGGTTGTGCCGAATAAAAACTGCACAAGAAGTATAACTATACTTGCTACTATATTACTTAAAGGTCTTTTACTAAAATATTACCAACAAAATACGAATTTTATTCAGTTCATAAAATATGGTGCAAGTTTTGAAAGTGTGAAATTTGTTATTATTATTTAAACCCTATAGCACTATAAGAACTTATTTATTTAATTCATATGGCAGGTGCCACGCCCCCTAGAGTTAATCGCCAATTTATTATTCAAATGTTAACATATGTATGTAGATGTCAAAGTTGTTCCTGTAAAATTTGAGAATTCTAGCTGTAATGGTGTTTCAGATATGGATTTGAATGTTGTCCGTGCAAAATACAAGAATTCTAGCTCCAATATATTTTCATGTACATATGTGAATATTTGTATTTAATTTAAACGGGAGGTACCACTCCCCTTATTGCCATATGGATTTCAATGCAAAATTTGTCAATTATAGCTCTAATGGTTTCCCAGATGTATTTAATTCTTATGGTAGGTGCCACGCACCTATTTCTAGTACGCCCATTTACGCTCTTAAATATTCATAATGATACTAAAGTGACTCCGAAAAAATTTTATAACTCTAACCACCGTTTACACCAACTCCGGTTAACGTTTAATCGGTAGATATTCTGCCGGTTAAAATAATTTTTTTATGAAAACTGTCAATTTAACCTAACGATAAAATATAACCAAACATTGAGATAATGGGGGTTAGTGTTATATATTCTCAGATATACTGATTAATTATTTATATGGAAGGCACCACGCCCACCAAAGCCAAACTGCCTATATTTTCCACAAATATTCATATGAATGTCAAAGTTATCCATATCAAATGTAGATGTTAGATATCTTAGATTTGCCACATTTAATACTTATTTTATATGTGGAGGTGGTACTTCGCCTTTCGAAATAAAAAGTAGCCTATGGTTCCTTCCAGACATACAAGTAGACACTGTCAATAAAATCGGTTCAGCCGTTTATAGACATTAAACCAATATATAAACAAATAAATCACTTTAATTTTAATGTACATATATAGATTTTAAATTGGGGACTCTTTGTAACTTAATCGGTCGAATCTTTATAAGGTCCTTAAGAACTTTTTAATTTCGTTATTTATTTGTACATCAGCAAAAGGCCACACAATTAACCCAATATATATGTAAGCTACTTACATTTGATGTTATGTGTATGTAGTCGATAGGAATGTTTTAAGATCTTCGAATACAATTCCATGCTGTCATGTGTACTCACAAATACCAGTTTTCGTCTATTCAAGCTAAGGATTTAATTTTTAATAAACAAGTATAGAGTGTTTTAAAATATTGCAAACGACATTTCTTTTAAATAAACAAGTTAGAGTGCTATATTCGGCTGAGCCGAATCTTAAAAACCCTCCACCAGCTACTTTTATATTAATACTTTTTTAATTGATCAAATATTTGTAGAAATATTTTTATCATGTCTTAGATAGAAAAACCCCAAGATTTAAACAGCTTAAATCTGTTACAATTCCAAGATTTATTGAACATTACAAACTTCATTTTCTTTTATATTTTTATAGCGCCCTAAGATATGCTTTTTCGATATTTAATAATTTGCATGTATGCATGTGTGTGAAAGATTTAAGGATTTTCAAAATATATATAATTTTGTTCTACACAAATTAATAATGCAACTAGTTAATAAAGGAGATATGACCTATTATAGACCAATCGTAAAAAATTCTTTAAGCAAAATTTCTGTACATAAAAGCTATATTTCAGTCAAATTTTGTGATTTTCTGAAAGGAACCTTGTATGGGACCGACCGCCCTTATGTTATGAACCGATCGTGAAAAAAATCTTGAAATAGAATTTTTGTATACAAAACTAATATTTCTCCAAATTTTGTATCAATAGCTTTATTTGGTAATTGTATACAAAACTAATACTTGTCCAAATTTTGTATCAATAGCTTTATTTGGTAATGAGTAATGTGCGTTTAAGAGATTTTCGAAAAAGGACTTTTTATGGGAGCTATGACCAATATTGTATATAAAGATAAAATTTCAAAATTCTGTATCTATATCATTATTTGTTAATGAATATTGTGCATTTAAGTGATTTTCTGTAGGGGACATAGTATGAGAGCTATGATCAAATATGAACAGATCGTAAAACAATTTTATATTGTAATTTATGTATATAAGAGCAATATTTGTGCTAAATGTATGGATATCAATATTTGGTAATGAGTTATGTACTGCTACGGTTAGTTATATGGGAGCTACGACCAAAGATTTCTGCGTACAAAATAAGTATTTATGCCTTATTTTTTATGGGTATCACTATTTGGTAATGAGTTATGAGCCTTTAGGCGTTTTTCTGAAAGGGACCTTGTATGGAAGCTATGACAATCTATGGTCCGATCGGAAAACAAATTTACTGAATTATTTCTGTATATTAGAGCAATACTTGTGCCAATATGGATATCTTAATTTAGTAATAAGTTATGTGCGTTTAAGTAATTTTCGGGAGTGGACCTTGTATGGGAGCTATGACCAATTGACTGACCAATGGACCGATCGGAAAAAATTTCACAGTAATATTTCTGTGCACATGAGCAATACTTGTACCAAATTTTATATGGATATCTTAATTTTGTAATGAGTTATGTGCGTTTAAGTGATTTTCGGGAGGGAACCTTGTATGGGAGCTATGACCAATTAAGGACCGATCGGAAAAAAGTCACAGTATTATTTCTGTATATATGAGCAATACTTGTACCAAATTTTATATGCATGTCTGAATTTACTAATGAGTTATGTGCGTTTAAGTGATTTTCGGGAGGGGACCTTGTATAGGAGCTATGACCAATTATGGACCGATCGGAAAAAAATATCACAATAATATTTCTGTGTATAGGAGCAATACTTGTACCAAATTTTATATGGATATCTTAATTTAATAATGAATTATGGTCATTTAAGTGATTTTCGGGAGGGGACCTTATATGGGAGCTATGTCCAATTATAGACCGATCCAGGGACCTTGTATAGGAGCTATGACCAATTATGGACCGATCGGAAAAAAATATCACAATAATATTTCTGTGTATAGGAGCAATACTTGTACCAAATTTTATATGGATATCTTAATTTAATAATGAATTATGGTCGTTTAAGTGATTTTCGGGAGGGGACCTTTTATGGGAGCTATGTCCAATTATAGACCGATCCAGAAAATTTTTTCTCTAAATAAATTCTATTGACATTGAATTTTAATTTGTAAAATTTTGTGAAGATATCAACTTTCTGACGGATGTTATTAACAATAAACTAATTTTCGGGAGGGAGGTATATAAAATTGTGGACCGATTCTAGCAATTTTCAACAGGAATCAAGCTTTTGTGCAGAAACGAATGTGTGACGATTTTCATGGAATTATATTCATAGTTTTCGTGAAAATTACATCGGAATGTGCAAAAAAAGTGTATTTTTTCGGAGTTGTTGATTCATTTTGGCTCATTTTCAATACCAAACTGCTTAGGACAACAATGAATTTGGTTTACTTCTTTTGCTTAGTTTTAAATTGAGCATGTTTTAGGCAGACAGACGGACATAGCTGAATCGACTCAGAATTTGATAAGGACCCAGAATATATATACTTTGTTGTCTCAGATGAATATTTTTTGGTATTACACACGGAATGACAAATTTATATATACCCTCTATCACCGCTGATGGTGGTGGAGGGTATAAAAAAGTTCAATGACTTTTTCTTAACAAAGTCACTGAATTGGATTTTGTAACATGTGTGCATATACATATCTATTTGTTACATCATGCAATGAAAACTAAACCCAACAATTGTAAGAAAAGCAACAAATCTTATTAAAACAAAAATAAAATGTAGACAACATAGATCGACAAAGGTATACCTTACAATTTTAGGCAATTTTTTCATATTTTTATACCCACCATCAAAAAAGATGGGGGGTATATTGATTTTGTCATTCCGTTTATAACACATCGAAATATTGGTCATAGACCCACAAAAGTATATATATTCTGGGTCCTCATTAAATTCTAAGACGATCTAGCCATGTCTGTCCGTCTGTCTGTCTGTTGAAAGCACGATAGAGTCCCAATGGAAAGAGCTAGAGGGGTTTGTTTGTTTGGTATTGAAAATGGGCAATATCGGTCCACGATTTCTGATAGCCCCCATACAAATGGCCCCTCGAAAAGCAGTTTAACAGCCATAACTTGTTTAAAAATACGAATATAGCGATAAAATTCGACATAAGTAAGTTTCTTATGATCCAAAATCACTATGCAAAATTTTATGAGGATCGGTCCATAATTGACCCTACCCCCCATATAAGGTCCCCTTCAGAAAATGACTTTAACGCTCATTACTGGCTTAAAAATACTAGTATATAGATGAAATTCGACATAAGTAAGTTTCATACGAGTCAAAATCTATCTAACAAAATTTATGAGAATAGGTCCATGATTGACCCTACCCCCCATATAAGGTCCCCTTTAGAAAATGACTGCAACGCTCATTAATGGCATAAAAATACGAGTGTAGCAATGAAATTCGACACAAATAAATTTAATACGAACCAAATTCTGTCTACCAAATTTTATGAGGATCGACCCATAATTGACCCTACCCCCTTTTAATAGAAAGAACTTAATATGATTTATTCACAATTTTCACAAAAAAAAAATCAGTGTTATTATACCCTACACCACTTTAGTGGGGAGGGCATATTGGATTTGTGCTGATGTTTGTAACATACAAAAATATTCGTCCTAGACCCACCTTAAAGTATACCAATCGGCTTAGAATCGTTTTCTGAGTCGATTGAGCTATGTCCGTCCGTCTGGCTGGCTGTCCATGTAAACCTTGTGCGCAAGGTACAGGTAGCAATTTTCAAGATAATTGGATGAAATTTGGCACCCAAGGACGAAGCCTATTGACAATGGTTAAAATCGGTCCATTATTTCACATAGCCCCCATAGAACAGAACCCCCCGAAAAGGGCTTCTTAGCTCATAATTATGTTAAATATACAGATATATCGATAAAATACGGCACAACTAAGTTTTATAGAAGTCTTGATAACCCTGCCAAATTTCATAAAGATCGGGCCCCTTTGACCCTAGCTCCCATACAAAGTCCCCTTCAGAAAATTACTTCAATGTCCCAAATTAACTTATTAACACAAAAATCGCGATGAAATTCAGCACAATAAAATAATATGTAAAAATAAATATATTCACAAAATTTTATCGGGCTTGGTCCATATTTGCCCCTAGCCCCCATATAAAGCCTCTTTTAGAAAATTAGTTTTTCATCCATAAATTGCTTAAATGTATCGGAACAAGGGAATATTGAAGATAAATGATTTATTATGAAAAATAAATTACATCTAATATTCATAACTGGTGTAGGGTATCATATGGTCGGCCACGCCCGACTATACTTTTTTACTTGTTTATTTTGAAATTTGTTGCCCACAAATTTTGCTTTTATATATGCCCTTTAAATATATTTTATTATAAGAACAAAATGTCTATAATTAAAATCTCTATGTAATGCTAAACTTTAATTATATACTAGAATTAATTTCTGCAAAAATAAGCGCCTTGAGTATATATTATTATTATTGTTTGTGCTTTTTAATCAAGTATTAAGTAAATAATGTGGTATGCTTTTAAATAAAATAATATATATTTAGTTTAAACGCCTACGGTTATGTAACGTAATAATTAAATTGCAGCAGCCTAAAATTAGGCAGTTTTTTTTTTCCCAGACTAATAAATATCTATAATTTTGGAAAATATGTAAAATTTCAATAAAAAAATTAAATTAAATTAATATAAATAATAACGGATGTTTTTGTTTGTGTTAAAAATATGTATTTAATTTTAAAGCTCAAAGCTATAGCAAATATACATATACATACATATATTGTGGAAATTATAAACGGAATGGCAAACTTAAATATACTCTCCTTACAAAGGTGAAGAATATATTAATAAAGGCCAACGAAATGATGGGTTGTGAAGACTTTGAAACCAATTAGACCGATTTGAATATATTTTAGCTGCTGAAATCGAATCTGATATCATTTTTCTCAATCACCCGCAATTTTCTCTCTTTACGGACATTTTATATAAGTTTAAAAATATTTTTACGTTTAAGGGTTAATTTAGATTTTTTCGATGTCATCATAAATTCAGGTTCATTATATATTTTTGTTAAGTTTCATTAAAAGAAGTTGATGGGTTAACATTATTCGATTTTACTAAAGGCGTGTGTTTGCTATTACCCAGAATTATATACTCTGAAAAGGTTTTATGTAAAATACACAACAGTGAGGAATTAAGGCTAATTTTCAAAAATATTACGATTCCCTTCTTTATTATGCACAAGGAGAGAGATTTTCTTAAAATTTTAAAATTTGCTTAACAAAATTGTTAAAAGTTTGAAACTGAAGTTTTGAAACTGACGTCTGAAGGGGTTCCATTTATAATGTATACCCCAAATACGGTTTTTAATAGCTAATGAAAATAAAAACTTACATTTAAGTTATTGCAAATATATATTTAATGTAATGACATAGTTTTATTAATATATTTCCCAAAATGTGTTCAATTCTTTAAATATTTCTCATATAATTGTTTTGTGACACTAAATGGTCTGAGGAATTTTTAATAACTTTTAAAATTTTTAACCGATTTTTTGTGTTTTCTATCTTATTGGAATGACAATTGAATATATGTATATTCCAATTATTTGCAGTTAAAATTTCAAAATATAAATAAAAATTTTTGCAAAATCCATTTTTTACTTCAGAGCTGTGGCGTCGGCCGGTTGTATATTTGGGATCAGAAGTATATAGTGACGGGGACTTAAATATCAAAATATGAAAAATTGATGGGTCATACGACTTTTAATATGTAATTTCGAAATCAGCATAGGATTAGTGAAAATTATTTAAAAAGTTTTTTCAACGTTGGCCTGTGTAATAAAAATTTTAATTAAAATAAAAACTAAAAAGTACTTTTCGAAAGTGTTCTACTTTAAGTCACCATGGCGCCGCCCCTGAAGCATTGGTGCCATCCATTTTTAAAACTAAATCTCAAATACTCCTTATCTATAACCATGAACAATTTATGGTCGGAAGAGCCGTTTAAAAATACCAAAAATGATAAACCATTACCGAGTTTTTGCTCGATAGTTTTTAGTAACATCAAAACAAAATTCGCTGTATTTTATAAACTTTTCATTAAACTCTACTTAACGCAACAGCACTTTTACATAAACTCAATTTCTTTGTTAGTTAACTTAAATTAACCGAATAACAGAGGATGACCTTGACCAAAATATGTACCATTTTTTCATAATCAACGGTTAATGATACCCTACACCAGAGTTGAATATTAAATGTGATTTATTTTTCATAATAAAGAATTTATCTTCAATATTACATTGTTTCGATACATTTAAGCAATTTAGGGATGAAAAACTAATTTTCTGAAAGAGGCTTTATATGGGGGCTAGAGGCAAATATGGACCAAGCCCGATAAAATTTTGTGAATATAAAAATTTATATTTATATCTATTTATTTGTGCTGAATTTCATGGCGATACTTGTGTTTATAAGTTAATTTTGGACAGTCAAGTAATATTCTGAAGGGGACTTTGTATGGAAGCTAGGGTCAAATGATCTTTATGAAATTTGGCAAGGTCATTAACGCTTTTTATCGATATACAGGTATATTTAACATAAATATGAGCAACAGAACCACACGAAAAGAGGTTCTGTTGTATGGGCGTGTATGACAATTATATTGAAAATTGCGACCTGTACCTTGCGCACAAGGTTTACATGGACAGCCAGCCAGACGGACGGTCGAACGGGCATAGCTTATTCGACTCAGAAAATAATTCAAAACCGATTGGTATAATTTAAGGTGGGTATAAAAGAGGGTAGGGTATAAAAAGAGCTTAATAAACCATTGGATAGCTTTATTAATACCAAGTTTAATCGATTATATTGTTATACCCTCCACCACCATCAGTGGTGATAGAGGGTATATATAAGTTTGTCGTTCCGTGTGTAACACCAAGAAATATTCATCTAAGACCCAACAAAGTATATATATTCTGGGTCCTTATGAAATTTTGAGTCGATTTAGCTATGTCCGTCTGTCCGTCTGTCTGTCTGTCTGTCTGTGTAAAACACGCTCACGTTAAAACTAAGCAAAGGAAATCAACCAAATTCACCCAAAATATTTATTGTTATCCTAAGCAGTTTGGTATTGAAAATCAGCAAAATCGGTTCACAACGTAAAAAGCTATGAGTAAAAATTTCAGACTACCTCGAAAAAAATTACGTTTTTTTCATAATTCTTTTGAAGTTTTCTCAGAAACTACCAAAGATATTTCGATGAATTTTGTCACACATTATTTTTTTATGGCAGTGATCAATTATGTTGAAAATCTTTACAATCGATCCAATATTTCCCATAGCCCCCATACAAAGGTATATATTCCCGAAAATTAGTTTATCGCTAATAACTCCCTCAAATATATCGGTATCTACACAAAATTTTGCACATGCAAATATAATATGAACAGAAATCATACTGTCAACGCAGATCTCAGTCGGTCCACAATTGGCCATAGCTCCCATACAAGGTCCACTTCCGAAAATCACCTAAACGCACATATTTCATTGATGAATAAAGCTATTGTGATAAAATTCGAGTTAAACATGTTTTGTGTACATACAAATCATTTTACGAAATTTTTTACGGATCGGTCCATTATTGGTCATAGCTCCCATATAAGGCCCACTTCCGAAAATCATTTAAAAGCTCATATTTCATTGTCATATAAAGCTATCTTGATGAAATTCGACACAAATATGTTTAGTCTAAATATAAATCACTCTACGAAATTTTTTCCGGATAGGTCCATAATTGGTCATAGCTCCCATATAAAGTCCACTTCCGAAAATCACTTAAACGCATATATTTCATTTAATTATAAAGATATCGGGATAAAATTCGACACACATATGTTATGTATACATACAAATCATTTTACTAATTTTGTTAGGGATCGGTCCATTATTGGTCATAGCTCCCATATAAGGCCCACTTCCAAAAATAATTTAAAAGCTCATATTTCATTGTCATATAAAGCTATCTTGATGAAATTCGACACAAATATGTTTAGTCTAAATATAAATCGCTCTACGAAATTTTTTCCGGATAGGTCCATAATTGGTCATAGCTCCCATATAAAGTCCACTTCCGAAAATCACTTAAACGCATATATTTCATTGAATTATAAAGATATCGGGATAAAATTCGACACAAATATGTTTTGTATACATACAAATCATTTTACTAATTTTGTTACGGATCGGTCCATTATTGGTCATAGCTCCCATATAAACCCATTTCCGAAAATCACTTAAAAATACATATTTCATTGTAAAATAAAGCTATTGTGATAAAATTCGACATAAATATATTTCGTATACATATGAATTATTCCACTAAATTTTTTCCGGATAGGCCCATAATTGGTCATAGCTCCCATATAAGGTCCACTTCCAAAAATCACTTAAAGACATATTTTTCATTGATAAATTGGGATAAAATTCGGCAAAAATACGTTTTGTGTACATTCAAATCATTTCACCAAATTTTTTACGGATCGGTCCATTATAGGTCATAGCTACCATATAAGGCCACTTCCGAAAATCACTTAAAAGCACATATTTCATTGTCAAATAAAGCTATCGTGATAAAATTCGACACAAATATGTTTTGTCTTTATATGAGTCACTCTACGAAATTTTTTCCGTATAGACTCATAATTGGTCATAGCTCCCATATAAGGTCCACTTCCGAAAATTACTTAAACGAATATATTTCATTAAATTCTAAAGCTATAAGGATAAAATTCGACTTGAATATGTTTTGTGTACATATAAATCATTCTACCACTTTTTCCCCGGATCGGTTCATTATTGGTCATAGCTCCCATATAAGTCACACTTCCGAAAATTACTTAAACGCACATTGTCAAATATATGGTAATAGCTTCTTCAAAAAAATCGCTTCAACGCACATATTTCATTATCAAATAAAGATATCTTGATAAAATTCGACACAAATATGTTTTGTATAAGGTCATAGCTCCCACACATATAAAGTCCACTTCCGAAAATCACCTAAACGCACATATTTCATTAATTAATAAATCTATTGAAGTAAAATTCGACTTGAATTTTTTGGCATATAAATCATTATACGAAATTTTTTCCTTATAGGTTGATAATTGGTCACAACTCCCATATAAGGACCATTTCCGAAAATTACTCAAATGCACATTAACAATCAAAGTTATCGGGATAAAATTCGACATAAATGTGTATTTTGTATATATAAATCATTCTACGAATTTTTTTCTTCCGGATCAGTCCATAGGTTTGTCTTACCTTCCATATGAGGTATACTTCTGAAAAGTGATTTTCACTTAATTCGTAATTAAATGATTATATCCGGATAAAATTCAAAATGAGTATTTTCTGTGTACAGATAAATCATTATATTAAAATGTTTTCAAACTATTAATATATATTTTTCTCGACCTAATTAAAATTAGTTTGACATATGCATAAATGTTAGTAATAAAAAGCAGTTTGCTGGTGGAGGGTATTTAAGATTCGGCATAGCCGAATATAGCACTCTAACTTGTTTTTTTTTAAATTAGTACATAAATAAAGATCAGTCCTTAGTAACCACGTTACAGCATGAATGCTAAACAATTTTTTTTTTACTTCGAGGTTGCAAAAAAAAAAAATTCCGTATTTACCATTATAATTTTCACTTTTTTTCTTAAATGTGCTAGGGGCTTAAATCAAATCTCTAATAAAGTAAAAAAAAATATTGTTTGTTAAAATAAATTAAATTCGATAAACTTTTGTAAAATATTTACAATTTACCATAGAAAATTGTATTTTATTATTTTTAGGGGAGTGAATATTTTTCGGCTAATTATAATCTGAACTAAATAACAGATTAAGTAGAGAGTATTTGTAGACTAAATCAGCATGACATGGTTATATGGGTGGTAAAAAGTGGGGTATGGCCCAGCCTATGGCCATATGGGTATGTGATTGACAAAGATTAAACAGCAAACAGTTGGATGTTATAGGGCTTTTAATAATTTAACAATAGAGTAAATAAACGTTTTTTGTGCAGTTTGTGTTTATATTTAAATACTAATAAAGCTTTAAGCATTATTGCTATTTTTTTTTAAATTACTAACGGAAATAGAAAACTAAATTTTAGCAAATTTGTTTAAATGTGTTTAAATAAAAATATATTTTTTTTATACCCTCCACCATCAGTGGTGATAGAGGGTATATATAAGTTTGTCGTTCCGTGTGTAACACCAAGAAATATTCATCTAAGACCCAATAAAGTATATACATTCTGGGTCCTTATGAAATTCTGAGTCGATTTAGCTATGTCCGTCTGTCTGTCTGTCTGCCAAAAACACTCACGTTAAAACTAAGCAAACGAAATCAACCGAATTCACCCAAAATATTTATTATTATCCTAAGCAGTTGGGTGCTGAAAATCAGCAAAATCGGTTTACAACGTAATAAGTTATGAGTAAAAATTTCATACTACCTCGAAAAAAATTACGTTTTTTTCATAATTCTTTTGAAGTTTTCTCAGAAACTACCAAAGATATTTTGATGAATTTTGTCACACAATATTTTTTTAGGGCAGTGATCAATTATATCTAAAATCTTTACAATCGATCTAATATTTCCCATAGCTCCCATACAAAGGTATATATTCCCGGAAATTAGTTTATCGTTAAAAACTCCCTTAAATATATCGGTATCAACAAAAAATATTGTACATGCAATAATACTATGAACAGAAATCATACTTTCAACGTAGATCTCAGTCGGTCCACAATTGGTTATAGCTCCCATATAAGGTCCACTTCCGAAAATCACCTAAACGCACATATTTCATTGATGAATAAAGCTATTCTGATAAAATTCGAGTTAAATGTGTTTTGTGTACATACAAATCAGTCCACTAAATTTTTTACGGATCGGTCCATTATTGGTCATAGCTCCCATATAAGGCTAACTTCCGAAAATCATTTAAAAGCTCATATTTCATTGTCAAATAAAGCTATCTTGATAAAATTCGACACAAATATGTTTGGTCTAAATATGAATCACTCTGCGAAATTTTTTCCGGATAGGCCCATAATTGGTCATAGCTCCCATATAAAGCCCACTTCCGAAAATCACTTAAACGCATATATTTTATTTAATTATAAAGCAATAGGGATAAAATTCGACAGAAATATGTTTTGTATACACACAAATCATTCTACAATTTTTTTTACGGATCTATCCATTATTGGTCATAGCTCCCATATAAAGTCCACTTCTGAAAATCACTTAAAAAACATATTTCATTGTCAAATAAAGCTATCTTGATAAAATTCGACATAAATATATTTTGTCTAAGTATGAATTACTCTACGAAATTTTTTCCGAATAGGACCATAATTGGTCATAGCTCCCATATAAGGTCCGCTTCCGAAAATCACTTAAACGCATATATTTCATTGACTTCTAAAGCTATTGGGAAAAAATTCGACAATAATATGTTTTGTGTACATTCAAATCATTCCACAAAATTTTTTAAGGATCTGTGCATTATAGGTCATAGCTCCCATATAAGTCCCACTTCCGAAAATCACTTAATAACACAAATTTCATTGCCATATAAAGCTATAGTGATAAAAGTCGACATAAATATATTTTGTCTAAATATGAATTACTCTACGAAATTTTTTCCGGATAGGCTCATAATTGGTCATAGCTCCCATATAAAGTCCACTTCCGAAAATCACTTAAACGCATATATTTCATTAAATTCTAAAACTATAAGCATAAAATTCGACTTGAATATATTCTGAGTAAAATCATTCTACCACTTTTTTCCCTGATCGGTCCATTGTTGGTCATAGATCCCATATAAGTCCCACTTCCGAAAATCACTTAAACGAAATTTTTTTCTTATCGGTCGATATAAATCATTCTACGGAATTTTTTTCCGGATCGGTCCATAGGTTGTCTTAACTCCCATATAAGGTATACTTCTGAAAATCATTCAAAATGGGTATGTTCTGTGTACAGATAAATCATTTTATTAAAATGTTTTCAATCTGGGCTATTAATATACATTTTTCTCGACCTAATTAAAATTAGTTTGACATATGCATAAATGTGAGGGTACTAACAAAAGTTTTGCCAAGTTATTTAAAAATAGATAGTTAAATTTGTTTTAATAATAGCCGAATACGGCACTTTTACTTGTTGTAATTTAGAATTCCTTTATGATATGTACATATATCAGAGATGGGGGTAGTGCACTAAATTACTAGTTAAATCAATATTTAACTATCACTAAATATTATTTCAAAAAATATATTTTTCACTAATTTTCTGGAGCTTAGTGGTAGTGAAGCTTATATTTTTTAGTGATAATGTTATTTTTTTAATATAACTCAATTGAGTGGTAGTGTAGAAAAAAGCACTATACTCAAATAGTTCAAAATTTGAACAGTCTCTAACAAAAGGCTTCAATAATTTTCTTTGCACTATTTTTATACCCTCCACCACCATCAGTGGTGATAGAGGGTATATATAAGTTTGTCATTCCGTTTGTAACACTGAGAAATATTCATCTGAGACCCAACAAAGTATATATATTCTTGGTCCTTATGAAATTCTGAGTCGATTTAGCTATGTCCGTCTGTCCGCCTGTCTGTCTGTCTGTATAAAACACGCTCACGTTAAAACGAAGCAAAGTAAATCAACCAAATTCACCGAAAATATTCACTATCGCCCTAAACAGTTTGGTATTGAAAATGAGCTAAATCGGTTCACACCGGGAAAAGTTATGAATCAAAATTTAAAACAACCTCGAAAAAAATAAGCATTTTTTACACATGCATGTATAAGATCTTGATTCTTGCTGAAAATTGTAAGAATCGGTCCACAATTTCATATACCTCCCATACAAAAGTTCATATTCCCGGAAAATGAGTTTTTTGTTAATAACTTCGGTCACAATGTCGATATCTTTTACAAACTAAAATCTTATGTCAACAGAATTGATCCAGAGAAAAACTTTTTTGGATCGCTCCATAATTGGACATAGCTCCCATACAAGGTCCCCTCCCGAAAATCACTTAAAGGCACATAATTCATTACTAAATTAAGATATCCATATAAAATTTAGTACAAGTATTGTCTTATATACAGAAATGTTACTATGAAATTTGTTTCCGATCGGTCCATAATTGGTCATAGCTCCCATACAAGGTCCCCTCCCGAAAATGAGTTAAACGCGCATAACTCATTAGTAAATGAAGATATCCATACAAAATTTGGTACAAGTATTGCACTTATATACAGAAATGTTACTGTGAAATTTCTTTCCGATCGGTCCATAATTGGTCATAGCTCCCATACAAGGTCCCCTCCCGAAAATGACTTAAACGAGCGTAACTCATTACTTAATTAAGATATGAATATAAAATTTGGTACAAGTATTGCTCTTATATACAGAAATTTTACTAAGAAAGTTTTTTTGGATCGGTCCATAATTGATCATAGCTCCCATACAAGGTCCCCTCCCGAAAATCACTTAAACGCGCATAACTCATTACTAAATTAAGATATCCGCATACAAATTTGGTACAAGTATTGCTTATATGTACAGAAATATTACTGTGAAATTGTTTTCCTATCGGTCCATAATTGCTCATAGCTCCCATACAAGGTCCCTTTCAGAAAAACACTTAAAGGCACATAGCTCATTACCAAATAGTGTTACCCATAAAATATTTGGCAAAAATACTATTTTTGTACACATAAATTTTATTTCAACAGTTTTTCACGATCTGTCTATCCTTGGTCATAGCTCCCATACAAGGTTCCCTCCAGAAAATCACTTAAACGCACATAACTCATTACAAAATATTGATATCCATACATTTAGCAAAAATATTGCTCTTATGTATATAAATTAAATTATAAAATTGTTTTGCAATCTGTCCATATTTGGTCATAGCTCTCCAGAAAATCACTTAATTGAAAATCACTATTCATTACCAAATAATGATATAGATACAGAATTTTTAAATTTTGTCTTTATATACATAATTGGTCATAGCTCACATACAAGGTTCTTTTACGAAAATCTCTGAAACGCACATTACTCATTACCAAATAAAGCTATTGATACAAAATTTGGCACAAATATTAGTTTTGTATACAAAAATTCTATTTCAAGAATTTTCACGATCGGTTCATAACACGGGTGCGGTCGGTCCCATACAAGGGTCCCTTCAGAAATTCACATAAACATACATTACTTATTACTAAATTACGATATAGATACAAAATTTAACTGAAATATAGCTTTTATGTACAGAAATTTTGTTTAAAGAATATTTTACGATTGGTCTATAATTGATCATATCTCCCATACTAGGTCCTGCCCCTAAAAGCGCTTTATTAGCATTATCAATTTGTGTAGAACAAAACTATATATATGTATTTGCAAAATCCTTAAATCTTTCACACACGCATACATGCAAATTACTAAATATCGCTAAGCGCTATAAAAATACATATAAAGAAAATGCCGTTTGTAATGTTCAACAATTCTTGGAATTGTAATAGATTTAAGCTGTTTAAATCTTGGGATTTTTTCTATTTAAGACATGAGAAAACTTACTTCTACAAATATTTGATCAATTAGAAAAGTATTAATATAAAAGTAGCTGGTGGAGGGTATTTAAGATTCGGCTGAGCCGAATATAGCACTCTAACTTGTTTTTTATGAAAATGAAAGAATTTGTAAGACAATAAATGATTCAATTTTTTAAAAGGTACATCTATTAAAATGGAAAATACAGATTTTTTTAGCGATGGCACTATGATAGACCCTACATATGCAGTTACCCCAACAACATCTCATGCTTTAAAAAGAAATGGTTGAAACACCTAAATTGCAAAACTTTTGCCTTCTTCTGCTCAAGTATAACGATTTTTTCTTAGCGGAATGATGAACTCTCCTCGGAGAATTAAATTAATTGGTTAATCATCTGCGTTGCCAAAATGATGTGGTTACTGGATGTTTTTTAGACAATATCTTGGAACCTTTGTAAATAATGAACGTTTTACTCATTAATAATATTCGTCCAATGAGTTTTTGGTTGACTTTAACCATTTCTAGACTGTCCTATTAACTTAAACTTTCAAATGAATGAAACATTTCTCTGTTGAATAAAAATAGTGCAGGAATATTTTTTGAACTAATAATTTAGTGTAGAAAAAATTATTTCACTAGGATGTAAAAACAAATATTTTTAATAATTTTTAAAATATTTTTAGTTAAAAATTTTAAATATCGCTATCACTATTATTGAATGAGGCTTATATTTTTCAATTCATCACTAAACATAAATAAAAGTAGTGAATAATTTTGAACTACCACTAATAATTAGAGATAGTAAAAAATTAGTGCACTACCCCCATCTCTGACATATATGTATGTACATATGTGTTTAGTTATGCTGCAGAAAAACTAATATTTTGTTGCCCTGTGTTATCACACTGAAGTGTAAAATATACTTGTAATTCATGTTAAACACGCAATGCTGCTATTAAAAATACCAACAAATACTTAAGTTTTTACCAACCACTTTCAACTATATTCACTTTGGAGGTGCTTAGGGAAATTTCAAAGAATTCTAGTTCATTTGCCCTTTTCGTTTACAATTAAACATTTTAGTTAAGTTTATAATTTCCACGAAAATGATATATTTTTAAAAAATTTTTTGTGTATAAAACTGCAGAACTTATTAGTTTTAGTTATACGCTAGCGCGTGCTTAAAGTTAATGAAAATTTATTTTATATTTAATATCAGCAGCTATGGTTGTATTTAAGTTTTTCCTTTACACTTGTTTTGTTGTAAACTATATTTAAGGAGAAGGCAAATAAATTGGAAAAAATCTAGCAATTAATTAACAAAATAAAGTTCTGCAGTTTATGCTTTTTCAAGAAGATTTTAATAAAATTATTTAAAGTTAGTTAGTTAAGGAGATTTTAGTAAAATTATTTAACATAAATTTGGCATAAAGTACTTTAAAGAATATTTTTGTTTTAAACACTAAGTGGTAAAATTAAATAAATATTATTGTACAAAAATAAAAACAATTTGCCTAAAATTTATACATATTTTGTTAAAATATAAAATCCATAAATATTTAACAAAAACTTTAAAAACATGAAACATGTATATTAATTAATGCTCCTCAAAATATGCAAGGTATTAATCAAACAATTTATTTTAACACTTTACTCATTATTTGCAACACCTACAAAATAATTTATTTACCTCAAAATTTCTAAAACAAATTCTATATAATAACTAAATGTAGGCACTACACTGGTATCTCAAACTTTTATTATTGTTTTATTTTCGCCATAAACATTCCATGTTTTCCCTAAAACTATAAATCATTTTATATTTTTATGATATTTTCCTGTAAATATTAATGCAGCAAAGAAAAATTATTACTGCTAAACATGACCCAAAAGTTACGACTTATTTTTATTGTTTGTAAATTTAGTTATGGTTTTCTGGTTTCTCTTAAAACAAAAGTATTACAAATTTTCTAACAAAGCAACAAACATGTTTTGTATTTTTTAGAAAATCTTTAATATTTTAATAGGTTTAATTCTTAAAAAAGCCAAAGCTATTTATAATTTTATTTTATTAATTTTGTGGTCTTTAGAAGCCTTACATTTTTGGAAAAGAACAATTAAAATAAGTCTAAAACTAGGCTAAGAAAATCTTTTTAAAGAAAATATGGGACCAATTTCTATCAAAAACGAACTAAACCCTTATAAAAATTTAACAAAAATTATTAGAAATTTGTTATACACAAATTTGGTGTAATCGCCTGTACTTGTAAATATTTAGTATTTTATGTATTTAATAAACATGCTTATTGTTTCACATAATTCTATTATAATTATTGCCTACACCACTTTATTGAGAGGGTATATTAGGTTTGTGCTGATGTTTGTAATGCAAAATAATATTTAGCTATGTCCGTCCGTCCGTCTGTTCGTCTGTCCGTCCGTCAAACTACAGGTCGCAATTTTGAATACAATATGATCTTCTATTGAAAATGGTTAAGATCGGTCAACTATTTCACTTAGCCCCTATACAACTGAACCCAAATAGGGCTTGTTAACTTTGTAATCAAACTACAGGCAATTTTGAAGATAATTCTATGAAATTTGGTACAAGATTGCTACAAGATCTTCCATTATCTTAGGGACGAAGTCTATTGAAAATGGTTAAGAGCGGTCCATTATTTCAACTTGCCCCCATATAACAGAATCTTCTGTATAAAGCTTTTGAGCTTGCTTTGATGTCTCTGATTTGTAATGATCTGTCCTCACTTGACCCACATATAAAGACCCCTTCAGAAAATATAACTCATTCCACAATTCGCTTAAAAAGAATATAAAATTCTAGATAATAGCAAACATACATCTGAAGTTTTAGTAAAATCAAATAATGTTAACCCATAAACTGTGAAGGTCAGACTCAAGCTATGTAATATTGGAAAATTGTCTTGAAACAATAGAGATATATCATTTTGTTTCCAACCGATTTAAATGAAACTGAGGAAAATATACAATAAGGGCCTGCATTTATAATGACATCAAAAAAATCGAAATTAACCCTTAAACGTATGTATATATATATTTCTATAATTATATAAAATGCCTGTAATATATGTACAAAATGTTCGATGCCATTTATCGAGAAAATGGTGACTGATAGAGAAAAATAGGTATCAGATTCAATTTTAGCAGCTAAAACAAGTAAGAAATTATAGTCGGACGAGGCCGACTATATAATACCCTACACCTTTAACAAAAATGAAATGTGATTTTGTTTTCATAATAAAGCATTGTAGTTGAATTGTACCTTGCCTCAGATACATATACTTAAGCCATTAATTGTTGAAAAAAATTGTTGACATTTAAGTCAAATTTTGAAGGGGGCTTTGTATAGGTGTTATGGTCAAATGAGACCCTATAATTATAAAATCCATGAGAGTCATAAAGGCTAGTATAGCACTTAGTTTTGCAGCTTTTTGTTGAGATACGAGTATATTAAACATAATTATGAATTTAAAAGCCCTATTCGACAGGTTGGGGGCTAGGTGAAATAATGGACCGATGTTAACCATTTTCAACAGGCTTTGTCTCCGGTGCTATAGAAGATCATGTGCCATGTGAATTATCTTCAAAATTGTGACCTGTAGTTTGATTACAACGTTTGCAAGCCCTATTCAGGGGTTCAGTTGTATGGGGGCTAAATGAAATAATGGACCGATGTTAACCATTTTCAATAGGCTTCGTCCCTGAGACAATAGAAGATCATGTACCATTGAATTATCTTCAAAATTGCGACCTGTAGTTTGATTACAAGGTTCACATGGACGGACAGACGGACGGACATAGTTAAATCGACTCAGAAAATGATTCTAAGCCCCACTAAAGTTGTGTAGGGTATAAATATATTAAAATCAGTCAAATTGAATCAAAAAGCAATCCTTCAATTTCATTGGCCTGTCTTATTTTATACTTTTCCTTTAATTTTTCCAAAACATTCAAATTTTATTCATAATTTGTTTCCATCTCTGATTTCAGCCGTTAACTCTGATAAATTTTGGGTGTAATTTTTTGAAGACGATAATCTTTCTTTTGAATAATTTTGCTATTAGACCTTTAATCAATAATCTTTATTCGGATTTGTCATCTACTAAACTAGTGCTAAAGAAGGTTTCAAGAGACCATAAACACTTTAGTTCTTTTTTCAAGAACTTTTTATACCCTCCACCACCATCAGTGGTGATAGAGGGTATATGTATATAAGTTTGTCATTCCGTTTGTAACACTGAGAAATATTCATCTGAGACCCAACAAAGTATATATATTCTTGGTCCTTATAAAATTCTGAGTCGATTTAGCTATGTCCGTCTGTCTGTCTGTATAAAACACGCTCACGTTAAAACGAAGCAAAGTAAATCAACCAAATTTACCGAAAATATTCATTATTATCCTAAGCAGTTTGGTATTGAAAATGAGCGAAATCGGTTCACACCGGGAAAAGTTATGAATCAAAATTTAAAACAACCTCGAAAAAAAATAAGCATTTTTTACACATTTTAATGTAATTTTCTCGAAAACTATGCAAGGTACTTCCATGAAAATTACCACACATTCGTTTCTGTATAAGATCTTGATTCTTGCTGAAAATTGTAAGAATCAGTCCACAATTTCATATACCTCCCATACAAAAGTACATATTCCCGGAAAATTAGTTTTTTGTTAATAACTTCCGTCACAATGTCGATATTTTCACAAAATTTTACAAATTAAAATCTTATGTCAACGAAATTCATTCAGAGAACAACTTTTTTTGATCGGTCAATAATTGGACATAGCTCCCATACAAGGTCCCCTCGCGAAAATAACTTAAACGTACAAATTTCATTACTAAAGTAAGATATCCATATAAAATTTGGTACAAGTATTGCTCTCACATACAGAAATATTGTTATGAATTTTTTTTCTGATCGGTCCATAATTGGTCATAGCTCCCATACAAGGTCCCCTCCCGAAAATGACTTAAGCGCGCATAACTCATTAGTAAATGAAGATATCCATATAAAATTTGGTACAAGTATTGCTCTTATATACAAAAATATTACTGTGAAATTTTTTTTCCGATCGGTCCATAATTGGTCATAGCTCCCATACAAGGTCCCCTCCAGAAAATCACTTAAAACCAAATAACTCATTAGTAAATGAAGATATCCATATAAAATTTGGTACAAGTATTGCTCTTATATACAGAAATATTACTACGACATTTTTTTCCGATCGGTCCATAATTGGTCATAGCTCCCATACAAGATCCCCTCCCGAAAATCACTTAAAACCACATAACTCATTAGTAAATGAAGATATCCATATAAAATTTGGTACAAGTATTGCTCTTATATATAGAAATATTACTACGATATTCTTTTCCGATCGCTTCATAATTGGTCATAGCTCCCATACAAGGTCCCCTCCCGAAAATCACTTAAACGCACATAACTCATTACTAAATTAAGATATCCACATAAAAATTTGGTACAAGTATTGCTTATATGTGCAGAAATATTACTGTGAAATTGTTTTCCTATCGGTCCATAATTGATCATAGCTCCTATACAAGGTCCCTTTCAGAAAAACACTTAAAGGCACATAGCTCATTACCAAATAGTGTTACCCATAAAATATTTTGCATAAATACTATTTTTGTACACATAAATTTTGTTTCAAAATTTTTCACGATCTGTTTATCCCTTGGTCATAGCTTCCATACAAGGTTCCCTCCCGAAAATCACTTAAATGCACATAACTCATTACCAAATATTGATACCCATACATTTAGCAAAAATATTGCTCTTATATACATAAATTAAACTATAAAATTATTTTACGATCTGTCCATATTTGGTCATAGCTCTCCAGAAAATCACTTAAATGAAAATGAAAATCACTATTCATTACCAAAAATCGCTTATACACACATTACTCATTACTAAATAAAGCTATTGATACAAAATTTGGCACAAATATTAGTTTTGTATACAAAAATTCTATTTCAAGAATTTTCACGATCGGTTCATAATACGGGTGCGGTCGGTCTCATACAAGGTTCCCTTCAGAAAATCACATAAACATACATTACTTATTACTAAATTACGATATAGATACAAAATTTGACTGAAATATAGCTTTTATGTACAAAAATTTAGCTTAAAGAATATTTTATGATCGGTCTATAATTGGTCGTATCTCCCATACTAGGTCCTGCCCCTAAAAGCGCTTTAACCGTATTTAACTAGTTATCATTAGCATTATCAATTTGTGTAGAACAAAATTATATATATATGTATTTGGAAAATCCTTAAATCTTTTACACACGCATACATGCAAATTACTAAATATCGCTCAGCGCTATAAAAATACATATAAAGAAAATGACGTTTGTAATGTTCAATTAATCTTTGAATTGTAATAGATTTAAGCTGTTTAAATCTTGGGATTTTTTCTATTTAAGACATGAGAAAACTTATTTCTACAAATATTTGATCAATTAGAAAAGTATTAATATAAAAGTAGCTGGTGGAGGGTATTTAAGATTCGGCTCAGCCGAATATAGTACTCTAACTTGTTGTATAAAGAATTGGCTCAATTATATGAAGAAAATTTACTTAAATTTAATCTAACAAAAAGTCGTAAAATTTTGCAAATATCAAAACATTTTTACAAATGACATATGAATCTAACTACCAATGTATAATATAGAAAAATTCCATCAATTTTTCTAGACCAAATAACTTATAAAGAAACATATTTTTACTGTTTAAATTAAATAAACTGTGAAGTAGAAAATATTAAAATTTCAATTAACCACCAACTGTTTGATAAATAGTCTAAACAAAAATTAAACAAAATTATATAAAAATTTCAAATTAAAACAACCTTATAAAAAAATTTTCAATAATTTTTTTGAAATCCTACTGAGTACTAAAGTAAAATTAAATGGTATTTAAAAAAGTCAAGTTTATATGTTTTTTTAGTCCAGCCAATTAATTGGGCAACAACAACAAACAGGCTACATGGAAAAGGAAATATATGCGGTCAGGTAGTCATAGTTATTTAAACAACAATGGAAACCATTTATTTCATTTACTCTTTGGCTTGGCTTTTAACTAGATTTCTCAATTGTTTACATAAAATTTTCTTTAAATACATATAAATAATATTATTGCCGAAAGAAAATTTTAACACAAATCGTCACATGAAACGCAAACGGCCCTAACTGACCAAAAATAATTTTTTTTATTGTTGATTCTAATGTCCACACCAAAAATTGGACTCCTCCGACCAAAATTATCGATTTTATTGACAAAAAACAAATGGCCCTATCTACAAAAACATTTAAATATTAAAGGTAAAAAGTCCAATTTATCTATCATAACAAATGATAGGTTTCACTATTAAACAATTTGTTTATTTGTTACAAATAAATCGCGTTTATTGATTTTATTGACAAAAAGCAAAAGGCCCTATCTACAAAAAAATTTAAATATTAAAGGTAAAAAGTCCAATTTATCTATCATAACAAATGATAGGTTTCACTATTAAACAATTTGTTTATTTATTACAAATAAATCGCGTTTATTGAAATAAACTTCAAAATATAAATAGTTTTTAGCTATTTATATTTTAGCTATTTATATTTTATTCACATGAAACGCAAACGGCCCTAACTGACCAAAAATAATTTTTTTTATTGTTGATTCTAATGTCCACACCAAAAATTGGACTCCTCCGACCAAAATTATCGATTTTATTGACAAAAAACAAATGGCCCTATCTACAAAAACATTTAAATATTAAAGGTAAAAAGTCCAATTTATCTATCATAACAAATGATAGGTTTCACTATTAAACAATTTGTTTATTTGTTACAAATAAATCGCGTTTATTGATTTTATTGACAAAAAGCAAAAGGCCCTATCTACAAAAAAATTTAAATATTAAAGGTAAAAAGTCCAATTTATCTATCATAACAAATGATAGGTTTCACTATTAAACAATTTGTTTATTTATTACAAATAAATCGCGTTTATTGAAATAAACTTCAAAATATAAATAGTTTTTAGCTTCTCCTGTAAAATTTTAAAAATATAAGATAGGGCCGTTTGCGTTTTAGGTGACGAAATGTATATTTTACAATTTAACAAAGAACGTTTACACTTTGAGTTTTTCAATTCAACCAGAACAGAAAACTATAAACAGAAACAATGAACTTTAGTTTGTTTTCTACAAAAAAAGTTTCAATGAACATCAACAATAAATGAAAGTAAAAACAAGAAAAAAAAGAGCTTTACAATTAAGTGGCAACACTGGCACTTCAATTACTACCAACACTATTGTTTTGTTACTGGAACTAGCTGTTTTATAACTGTAGAATATACAAGAACAAAAAAAGTAGTAACTTTACACAAAACTAGAACAATAAAGTTGGTGTGAATTTCGTAAAAGCACAAAACTGTACGCACAAATACACAACAACCATTATATACAAAATAACCCTGCAATTCTAAGTGCATGTGCCGACTTGATATATAGTATATAAGCCCTAGGTTTAACCATTTTTACAGAATATGCTAGTCTAGGAGTATATCATAAGTTCTACACTGATTCATTTTTTATTCGCTTGGATTGGAGTTCACTTTACTATTTGGCAAGACGAAATTCATATTTAGATTTCAGAGAATCAATTACATTGACTTCTTTTGAAATCTCTAGGAAACTCAAAATTCGTATATTTTTTAACATTTACTATTACAAACAATGGCAGCTGAAACCAGCTTTTACTAGCGCGCTACAAAGGAATTGAAAATAAAAACCATTAATAATGTCTAACAAACTCGAACAAAAGTTGAATTTAATTTTCCACTTGGTTAAAATAAAGACCGAAGTTAACAACAAATATTCTTTGCTTTTGTTTTAAATTCCTACTCTAGTTGTAGTTACAGGATAGAAAAACAAAACAGCTGAATTGTATAAAATTTATATAAATTACTAACTCGAAAATAACTAAAATAAGAAATATTCTTATTTAGAAATTTTGCTTTAATTTTAAATACCAAACAATCGCACTAGGCGTATGATAAATATTTAATTAAACATTTAATAAATATTCATCATACGCCTAGAAACTATTAAAGGAAATTTTAACAAAATCTCTATAATATTAATATTTGCTACAACTAATTTATTTTAAAAATATTTTAATACAATTTTACACTTCTTATATTTTCAGGTAAGACAAAATTTCCAAGATTAATAATTAAAATTAACAGTACAGTAAGTATTTCTCTAAACACTGTCTACCCCTTTCAATATATAGTTTCATTACAAAAAGAAAATATATTTATTGTGAATGTTTTTAAACCTTTTTTTTATTTTCAATAATATCTGCCACTATAATCTGCAGAATATTAGCATCTCTCGTTTTTTTTTTTTTTTCAATTTAAAACAATTTTTTGTATTAATCTCAACGGCGAACTGCTGTTTGTGCTATAAATTTCACTTAGCCTTTAAATAGTTTCCCCTTCATATGGAAACGAAAAATAAATTTTTATTATATTTTGGAAAGCGTTTATTGATGCCTAAAGAAAAAAATCAAAATCCACCATAATAAATGAAGTTTTTCCCACTATATTCTTTTCCTATCTTTGTCTCACATTTTAAATCGTTTCACCTTTATTCTACTTTGCACCACATAGTCCTTTTTGGGAATTGGTAGATGGTTGGGAAAATAAAATATAAAAGAAAATAACAAACAAAACCAACTCAAACCAACATACTCTGCCATATAAGAATGTTTAAAAAAACGAAACCAAATAGGAAATACAACAGAACTATCCACACTACACTCATCTTATGAACCTCAACGGAAACATAAGTTAAATGAGAATAAAAATTACACTCTGGAGGCTTAAAATATATAATGGATCTGAAAACTAAAAAGAAAAAAGATATATGAAAAATTCAAAGGCAACAGCGAAAAACCAATTAATATTGGGAAAAATTGTAAGGGAAAACTGCAATAAACTATTTTAGGTATAATGTTACTTGTGAAAATATTTTATTAAATTACTAATATTTTTCGTACTAAATTAATTTATAGTCTAGTCTATAGTTTAGTCTATAGTTTAGTCTAGTCTATAGTCTAGTCTATAGTCTAGTCTATAGTCTAGTCTATAGTCTAGTCTATAGTCTAGTCTATAGTCTAGTCTATAGTCTAGTCTATAGTCTAGTCTATAGTCTAGTCTATAGTCTAGTCTATAGTCTAGTCTATAGTCTAGTCTATAGTCTAGTCTATAGTCTAGTCTATAGTCTAGTCTATAGTCTAGTCTATAGTCTAGTCTAGTCTAGTCTATAGTCAGTCTATAGTCTAGTTCTATAGTCTAGTCTATAGTCTAGTCTATAGTCTAGTCTATAGTCTAGTCTATAGTCTAGTCTATAGTCTAGTTCTACAGTCTAGTCTATAGTCTAGTCTACAGTCTAGTCTATAGTCTAGTCTACAGTCTAGTCTATAGCTAGTCTAATGTCTGTCTATAGTCTAGTCTATAGTCTAGTCTATAGTCTAGTCTATAGTCTAGTCTATAGTCTAGTCTATAGTCTAGTCTATAGTCTAGTCTATAGTCTAGTCTATAGTCTAGTCTATAGTCTAGTCTATAGTCTAGTCTATAGTCTAGTCTATAGTCTAGTCTATAGTCTAGTCTATAGTCTAGTCTATAGTCTAGTCTATAGTCTAGTCTATAGTCTAGTCTATAGTCTAGTCTATAGTCTAGTCTATAGTCTAGTCTATAGTCTAGTCTATAGTCTAGTCTATAGTCTAGTCTATCGTCTAGTCTATAGTCTAGTCTAGTCTAGTCTATAGTCTAGTCTATAGTCTAGTCTAGTCTAGTCTATAGTCTAGTCTATAGTCTAGTCTATAGTCTAGTCTATAGTCTAGTCTATAGTCTAGTCTATAGTCTAGTCTATAGTCTAGTCTATAGTCTAGTCTATAGTCTAGTCTATAGTCTAGTCTATAGTCTAGTCTATAGTCTAGTGTATAGTCTAGTGTATAGTCTAGTCTATAGTCTAGTCTATAGTCTAGTGTATAGTCTAGTGTATAGTCTAGTCTATAGTCTAGTCTATAGTCTAGTGTATAGTCTAGTCTATAGTCTAGTCTATAGTCTAGTCTATAGTCTAGTCTATAGTCTAGTCTATAGTCTAGTCTATAGTCTAGTCTATAGTCTAGTCTATAGTCTAGTCTATAGTCTAGTCTATAGTCTAGTCTATAGTCTAGTCTATAGTCTAGTCTATAGTCTAGTCTATAGTCTAGTCTATAGTCTAGTCTATAGTCTAGTCTATAGTCTAGTCTAGTCTATAGTCTAGTTCGATAGTCTAGTCTATAGTCTAGTCTATAGTCTAGTCTATAGTCTAGTCTATAGCTAGTCATAAGTCTAGTCTATAGTCTAGTCTATAGTCTAGTCTATAGTCTAGTCTATAGTCTAGTCCTATAGTCTAGTCTATAGTCTAGTCCTATCTGTTTATGTCCTATCTATAGTCTAGTCTATAGTCTAGTCTATAGTCTAGTCTATAGTCTAGTCTATAGTCTAGTCTATAGTCTAGTCTATAGTCTAGTCTTATAGTCTAGTCTATAGTCTAGTCTATAGTCCTAGTCTATAGCCTAGTCTAGTAGGTCATAGGTCTAGTATAGTCTAGGTCTATAGTCTTAGTCTATAGCCTAGCTATATGTCTTGCTCATAGTCTGTCGATAGTGGTTGGTCCTGATAGTATCAGTCTAGTCTATAGTCTAGTCCATAGTCTAGTCCATAGTCTAGTCTATAATCTAGTCTATAATCTAGTCTAGTCTATAGTAACATCTGAACAAATCAGTCTTGGATGTCGTATATTCATTATCGCTGTCAATATAATTCACAATGAAAACAATTAACTTACAACTCTTTAAAAATTTTTTTCACAATTCACAGTTGCTTCCTGAATAAAAGGATTCTCCCCTAAAAAACACAAAAATATTGAAATGTTCGTTTTCCAACCAACTGTTAAAATAAATTTCACATTCAAATGGTTGACACAATGTGTCACCAATGGTTGCAATAAAAATCGTCTTACAAAAAAAATTTGTGACAATATTTTTGTGACATTCAGTAAAAGCATAGTAGATGATGATGATGAACAACAAAAAATACAAAAGCATGACAAGTGTTCAAAAAAATACAAAAATAAATACAATTTAAAATACGGCAAAGAAAACTCTCAGTTTAAAATAAGACTAATTTCAGCACTTCTGGAAAATAAAATTTAAAAGAATGTTGCAAGGAAATTGAAAATAAAAAATCTACTTTAGGTGTCAAAAAATCAACATCTAACTGGAAAAAAATTACACTAAAACTTGAAATCATGAAGACAAGGAAATATTAAAGGAAAGCAAAAAATGGAAAGACACATTTTATGTTACGAGTAAGTGGACAGGTAAACGACAGTTAACATGACTTGCAAAAGCTCCATGAAAAAAATAGGCTAAACAAAGTCAGCATACAGCACCCACTCTGTCGCTTAAAATGTCAGCTAAAATTTGGAACAATGAAAACCATATAACATTATTATGTTTCTTTTTGAAAGATGAAACAACTACAAAAGTTTGTCATGTTTTTCATTTCAGTTTCCATGTAAAATTGTTAACAACAAATTGTTAACAACAAAGGCAAAAAAGAGATAATAATACCTGAAGAAAAATGTTTAAAGCAAAATTCTTGGAAAATATAAATAATTGTTCTTAAAACTGAGGAGAATGTAATAGCAACTGTATAACAAACGTTGCAGAATAGCAATCTTTTTCAGAATATGATTTTTCAGAAAATGATTTTTACAGAAAATACGTTTATACAAAGTGGCTATTACCCAGCATATATTTATAAGCTGGAAAATTTTCAAAATATAAAAAATACTAATACCTTAACTGGTACTAAGTTACCAAAGGTTTTTACTATTTAAATTGACGAATGTTTAAAACAAATTTAGATTGAAAATATTTATACTAAACATTTTCTTACTAATTGTTTTTACGTTCGAGGACCTGTGTTTTTTTTAAGTATTTTCATTGGCGTTATTTTCGCATGTATCACACAAGCACATAATATAAACATTTATATTAATTTTAACTGTAATACGAGGGTCTTTGGATGTCCACCCTTATTACCCAAAAAATTCCTACATAACTTCAAAAAAATGTCATCAAAGTTTATTATTTTTTCCATCGGTATCACACTCATGCATAAACGAGCTCAAAAGTATTCCCCAGCAATTTTCTTTCTAAAGAAAAGGAAAAGTATCTTTAAAAAAACATTTTCTTGTTGTTTTAGTTTAGTTGCTGTTGTTATTATTATTGTGTAAACCTTTTTTCTGTATGTGGCAATTTAGAACGATTTTACTTTTCAATTCTCTTTTCTTTTTTTGCCACCAACACCTTAACAATTGACTTGACGTAAATGTCATTTTGTCACCGTTAAACTGAATTGCAGTTGATTTTTGTTATACCCTCCACCACCATCAGTGGTGATAGAGGGTATATATAAGTTTGTCGTTCCGTGTGTAACACCAAGAAATATTCATCTAAGACCCAACAAAGTCAATATATATTCTGGGTCCTTATCAAAAAGCTAAATCGACTCAGAGATTTAGCTATGTCCGTCTGTCCGTCTGTCTGTCGCTCACGTTAAAACTAAGCAAAGAAAATCAACCAAATTCACCCAAAATATTTATTATACCCTACACCACTATAGTGGGGAGGGTATTATGCGTTTGTGCTGATGTTTGTAACACCCAAAAATATTGGTCCTACACCCACCTTAAAGTATACCAATCGGCTCGTAATCACTTCCTGAGTCGATTAAGCTATGTCCGTCCGTCCGTCTGTCTGTCTATGTGTCCATGTAAACTTTGTGAGCACTCTATATGTCGCAATTTTTTAGATAATTTGATGAAATTTGGAACGTACCCTTATTTTGGTCCTAGGACGAACGCTATTGAAAATGGTTGAGATCGGTCCATTATTTCACCTAGCCCCCATACAACCGGACCCCCCGAATAGGGCTTTTGACCTCATAATTATGTTAAATGATCTACTATCTCTACAAAAATTGGCAAAATTTTGTTTTATATATCGGGCATTATTTGACCCTAGCCCCCATACAAAGTCCCCTTCAGAAAATGACTTGAATGTCCACAATTCACTTATAAACATTAGTATCACGATGAAATTTGGCACAAATAAGTTTTATATAAACATAAATTCTGACAATAAATATTATAAGGATCGGCCGAAGTTTTGCTCTAGCGCCCATATAACGGGACCTTCCGATTTGGGCATTTTAGCTCATAACTTTATCAAATATACTACAATCTCTCCAAGAATCGGCACAACTAAGTTTGATATAATTATAAATAACACTGTCGATTTTTATAATGATCGGGCATTATTTGACCCTATCCCCATACAAAGTCCCCTTCAGAAAATGACTTAAATGTCCACAATTCACTTATAAAGACGATGAAATTTGGCACAAATAAGTTATATATAAAGATAAATCCCGGCAATAAATTTTATAAGGATCGGACCGATTTTTACCATAGCCCGCATATAACTGCACCTACTGATTTGGGCTCTTTAGATCATAACTACATAAAATATACTACTATCTCTCCAAAAATCGGCAAAACTAACTTTGATATAATTATAAATATCACTGTCGAGTTTCATTATGATCGGACTTTATTTGACCCATACAAAATCCCCTTCAGGAAATGACTTGAATGTCCACAATTCACTTATAAACACTAGTATCACGATGAAATTTGGCACAAATCGATTTTATACAAACATAAATTTCGACATTAAATTCTATTAGGATCGGACCGATTTTTACCATAGCCCGCATATAACTCCACCTACCGATTTGGGCCTTTTAGCTCATAACTACGACAAATATACTACTATCTTTCCAAAAATTGGCACATCTAAGATTGATATAATTATAAATAATACTGTCGATTTTCGTAATGATCGGGCCTCATCTGACCCTAGCCCCTATACAAAGTCCTCTTCTGAAAATTACTTAAATGCCCACAACTCAATTTTAGACAATAGTATCACGATGAAATTTAGCACAAATAAGTTTTATATAAACATAATTCCCAATAATGAATTTTATAAGCCCCCATACATCCGCACCTTCCGATTTGGACCTTTTATCTTTTAACTACGTCTAATATACTATGTATTTAGAATGTATGTATTCAGAATCACTTTCTGCTTCGATTAAGCTATGTCCGTCTTTGTGACCGTGTAAACCTTGTGTACACGCAACAGATCGCAATTTTGAATATAATTGATTAAAATGGGTCATATAAATCGGTTTTTTATTTCTCCTAGTCAGCATACAACCGTACAAGAACATACGTTATTTGGAACCTATATAAGATTCAACATAAGTGCTTCATTATTGAAATGATTCACATTTAATATTCGCAATTGGTGTAGGGTATCATTTGGTCGTCCACGCCCGACAATAATTTCATACTTGTTCTTGTTCTTTATTGTATTGTTGATAGTTTCTTGTTTTTCTATGCATGAGATTTTTTAAATAAATTCATCTATTTCTCAGTGTTTGCTTTATTTTGTTAGAAAAATGTGTAAAATATTTCTGTTTTATTTCTGGTTTTTACCCATTAGCATTGTTAAAGCAAATTTTTTATTTCTACAATTTTTATTGTTGATGATTGTATTTTGTCTAAAATATCTCCCACACTTTTTTCACTCTCTAAAGTGTTTGTGAAAATCATTTATATTTTACTAGCATAACCTGTGTGCTTCGCTACCCTAACTTAAATTAAATACATACAAAATTTTGTTTACTTTTATAGAAAATTAAAATTGATTAAACATTTGTTTATACCCTCCACCACCATCAGTGGTGATAGAGGGTATATATAAGTTTGTCTTTCCGTGTGTAACACCAAGAAATATACATCTAAGACCCAACAAAGTATATATATTCTGGGTCCTTATGAAATTCTGAGTCGATTTAGCTATGTCCGTCTGTCCGTCTGTCTGTCTGTCTGTGTAAAACACGCTCACGTTAAAACTAAGTAAAAGAAATCAACCAAATTCACCCAAAATATTTACTATTATCCTAAGCAGTTTGGTATTGAAAATCAGCAAAATCGGTTCACAACGTAAGAAGTTATGAGTAAAAATTTCAGACTACCTCGAAAAAAATTACGTTTTTTTTCCTAATTCTTTTGAAGTTTTCTCAGAAACTACCAAAGATATTGCGATGAATTTTGTCACACTGATCAATTATGTTCAAAATCTTTACAATTGATCCAATATTTCTTATAGCCCCCATACAAAGGTACATATTCCCGGAAAAATTGAAATCGTTCATAACTCAATCAAATATATCGGTATCAACACCAAATTTTGTACATACAAATATAATATGAACAGAAATCATACTACCAACGTAGATCTCAATCGGTCCACAATTGGTCATAGCTCCCATATAAGGTCGACTTCCGAAAATCACTTAAACGCATATATTTCATTGAATTATAAAGTTATCGGGATAAAATTCGACACAAATCTGTTCTGTATACATACAAATCTTTCTACCAAATTTTTTGCGGATCGGTCCATTATTGGTCATAGCTCCCATATAAGACCCACTTCCGAAAATCATTTAAAAGCTCATATTTCATTGTCAAATAAAGCTATTTTGATAAAATTCGACCGAAATATGTTTAGTCTAAATATAAACCACTCTACGAAATTTTTTCTGGATAGGCCCATAATTGGTCATAGCTCCCATATAAGGTCCACTTCCGAAAATCACTTAAACGCATATATTTCATTGAATTCTAAAGCTATCGGGATAAAATTCGACTTGAATATATTTTGTGTACGTACAAATCATTTTACAAAATAATTTTTTACGGATCGGTCCATTATTGGTCATAATTCCCATATGAGGCTCACTTACGAAAATCACTTAAAAGCACATATTTCATTATCAAATAAAGCCATCTTGATAAAATTCGACACAAACATGTTTTGCCCAAATATATAAATCACTCTGCAAAATTTTTCCCGAATAGGCCCATAATTGGTCATAGTTCCCATATAAGGTCCACTTCCGAAAATCACACGCATATATTTCATTGAATTCTTAAGCTATAGGAATAAAATTCGACTTGAATAAGTTTTGTGTACATACAAATCATTTTACCACTTTTTTCTCGGATCGGTCCATTATTAATCATAGCTCCCATATAAGGTCCACTTCTGAGAATAACTTAAACGCACATATTTCGTTGTTAAATAAAGTTATCTTGAGAAAATTCGACACTTATATGTTTTGTCTTTACATAAATCACTCTACGAAATTTTTTCGGGATAGGCCCTTAATTGCTCATAGCTCCTATATAAAGTCCACTTCCTAAAATTACCTAAACGCACCTATTGGAGTAAAATTATACTTGATATTTTTCTGCATTATACGAAATTGTTTCCTGATCGGTGCATAATTGGTCACAACTCCCTTATAAGGACCATTTCTGAAAACTACTTGAACGCACATTTTATACATAGGTATACAATTTTTTCTGAATCGGTCCGTATTTAGTCACAACTCACATATAAGGGCCATTTCTGAAAATTACTTAAACGCACATTTTATACACATTTAGGTATAAAATTTGACGTAAATGTGTATTTTGTATATATGTATATAAATCATTGTACGGATTTTTTTCCGAACCGGTCCATATAAGGTTAATTGTTGAAAATCAGTTAATACCACTTAATTCGTTATTAAATTATTATATCCGGATAAAATTCGACATAAGTATGTTCTGTGTATAGATAAATAATTCTAAATTTTTCTGGACCTAATCAAAATTAGTTCGACAAAAATTTTGGCGAGTTATCTAAAAAATAGATAGTTAGATGGGTTTCAATAAAAAGTAGCTTGCTGGTGGAGGGTATTTAAGATTCGGCATAGCCGAATATAGCACTCTAACTTGTTAATGTTTTAGTTTTATAAGTTCAATATCACGTGATTAAATTCGCATTCAGTAAGAAGCTTGTATTTTTAGTTTTATTCATTTAGCTTCCATATTATAGAAAATTTCGAAAGTTCTATTTGAAAAAAGTACTATAAAATACCTCTAAAATGTAGGGACCTCACTAAGGTCCCTACATTTTATTTTCAATATCTATGTTCTATATCGTAAAAATATCAAAAAGTACCATCGGAAAAACGAAATAGTACAAAAATCTCTCTCAACAAATTCTCATATAATAAGGACCGTGTGTTCCGGTTAACCATTATAAAAAATCTAAAAGGTACCATTTGAAGAATAGAAAAGCACCAAATAGTTCCCTCTTACATAATATTATTCAGTCAAGACCATGTATGTTATATAAATAATCTTATTCAACGAGGACCGTGTATGTTTAATAATCATGTGTTTTGAATTCATATTAAAGAACATACAAAGAGTATCCTTTGAAGAAAGAACAAGTTATAGTGCTATATTCGGCTGAGCTGAATCTTAAATACCCTCCACTAGCTACTTTTATATTAATACTTTTCTAATTGATCAAATATTTGTAGAAATAAGTTTTCTCATGTCTTAAATAGAAAAAATCCCAAGATTTAAACAGCTTAAATCTATTACAATTCCAAGAGTTATTGAACATTGCAAACGCCATTTTCTTTGTATGTATTTTTATAGCGCTTAGCGATATTTAGTAATTTGCATATATGCGTGTGTGAAAGATTTAAGGATTTTCCAAATACATATATATAATTTTGTTATACACAAATTGATAATGCTAATAATATCTAGTTAAATACGGTTAAAGTGCTTTTAGGGGCAGGACCTAGTATGGGAGATACGACCAATTATAGACCGATCGTAAAATATTCTTTGAGCAAAATTTCTGTACATAAAAGCTATATTTCAGTCAAATTTTATATCCATATCGTGATTCAGTAATAAGTAATGTATGTTTATGTAATTTTCTGAAGGGAACCTTGTATGGGACCGACCGCACCCGTGTTATGAACCGATCGTGAAAATTCTTGAAATAAAACTTTTGTATACAAAACTAATTTTTGTGCCAAATATTGTATTAATAGCTTTATTTGGTAATGAGTAATGTGCGTTTAAGAGATTTTCGTAAAAGGTCCTTGTATTTCTAATATTTCTAATATTTCTGTAATATTTCTGTGCATATAAGCAATGTGGATATCTTAATTTAGTAATGAGTTATGCGCGTTTAAGTCATTTTCGGGAGGGGACCTTGTATGGGAGCTATGACCAATTATGGACCGATCCAAAAAAACTTTCTTTGTAAAATTTCTGTATATAAGAGCAATACTTGTACCAAATTTTATATGGATATATTCATTTACTACTGAGTTAAGCGCGTTTAAGTGATTTTCGGGAGGGGACCTTGTATGGGAGCTATGACCAATTATGGACCGATCCAAAAAAACTTTCTTAGTAAAATTTCTGTATATAAGAGCAATACTTCTACCAAATTTTATATGGATATCTTCATTTACTAATGAGTTATGTGGTTGTAAGTGATTTTCGGGAGGGGACCTATGACCAATTATGGACCGATCCAAAAAAACTTTCTTAGTAAAATTTCTGTATATAAGAGCAATACTTGTACCAAATTTTATATAGATATCTTCATTTACTAATGAGTTATGTGGTTTTAAGTGATTTTCGGGAGGGGACCTTGTATGGGAGCTATGACCAATTATGAACCGATCGGAAAAAAATTTCGTAGTAATATTTCTGTATATAAGAGCAATACTTGTACCAGATTTTATATGGATATCTTAATTTGGTAATGAAATTTGTGCGTTTAAGTGATTTTCGGGAGGGGACCTTGTATGGGAGCTATGTCCAATTATGGACCGATCGAAAAAAGTTTTTCTCTGGATCAATTCTGTTGACATAAGATTTTAACTTGTAAAATTTTGTGCAGATATCGACATTGTGACGGAAGTTATTAACAAAAAACTCATTTTCCGGGAATATGTACTTTTGTATGGGAGGTATATGAAATTGTGGACCAATTCTTACAATTTTTAGCAAGAATCAAGCTCTTATGCAGAAACGAATGTGTGGTGATTTTCATGGAAGTACCTTGCATAGTTTTCGAGAAAATTACATCAAAATGTGTAAAAAATGCTTATTTTTTTCGAGGATGTTTTAAATTTTGATTCATAACTTTTCCCGGTGCGAACCGATTTTGCTGATTTTCAATACCAAACTGCTTACGGTTGTAGTGAATATTTTCGTTGAATTTGGTTGATTTACTTTGCTTCGTTTTAACGTGAGCGTGTTTTATACAGACAGACAGACAGACGGACAGACGGACATAGCTAAATCGACTCAGAATTTCATAAGGACCAAGAATATATATACTTTGTTGGGTCTCAGATGAATATTTCTCAGTGTTACAAACGGAATGACAAACTTATATATACCCTCTATCACCACTGATGGTGGTGGAGGGTATAAAAAGTACCAAAAGTGGAATAAATTTTACCTAAGTGGAAAGTACTACTAAAAAAAGTACAATTTTTTCCCTTTTCGCTTAGAAATATACTTTTTCGAGAATTAAGTTTACAAAATGTTCCGTATTTAAATCTGACGATTCAAATCTGCATTCATTTGTTCCAGAAAATAGTGCTTTCAAAAAGTACGAAACAATTTACTCGAATTTGGTCCTATATAGGCCTTAGTACTCGAGTTCCAAAATAATATACCAACAGCTTATTTTGTGTGAATAAATAAACTACTTTTTCAAATTTTATAAAAATTGGCTCAATGAGTTTGAATAAAATTAAATTTCCCCATTTTTTCCCTTTTTGGTACTTTTTTCCCCAGTGAAATAGCAAAAACTTTATTACAATAAATATTACAGAGTTAGTACGTAATTTAATAGGAATAATTCTTAATGTGCTAAAAAAGTACCATAAATGCATTTTTCTCCCATTTACACCCAAAAAGGACTGAATTTTAAAAAAGTACGAAACAGGTGTCTTATAATTTTTGAAGATGTATCCAAAATATTTATAAAAAATTTATTATGTTAATTAGTTCAAAAGTTATAAAGGGCCAAAAAAGGTACCAAAATCACCTTTGTTACACATTTTACCCCTTAAAAGTATGAATTTCAAAAAAGTACCAGACACCCATCTACTCATTTTAAGAGTAGATACAGGTGCGTTTAAAATTTTTCTTTGTATCACTAAAATTGTGTAAGTTAATTAAGAAAACCAATTTGACCCGTTTTATCCCCTTTTTACCCGTAAATGTACAAATTTCCAAAAATCCTTGCTTAGTGGATCTACATAACCAAAAACACATCTACCTTCAAAATTTCATGATTTTAGGTTCAGCCGTTTTGGGCTGTGCGATGATGAATCAGTCAGTCAGTAACGCTACTCTTTTATATATATCAGATTTATCAACAGAATTGTTTGCTTTAGTCAAGGTTAAAGTGTATGTATTATGTGTATCATCAGACCTGGGCGATTTCCATTAATTTTGCATTAACATTAAATTAAAAAAATATTAATTTAATGTAATTTAATGTAAAAAAAAAAAATATTGCATTAACATTAAATTTGTAAAATTTAATGCATTAAATTTGCATTAACATTAAATATTTTTGAATTTAATGCATTAATTTTACATTAACATTAAATATTTTTGAAATTAATGCATTAATTTTGCATTAACATTAAATATTTCTGAAAATAATGCATTAATTTTACATTAACATTAATTATGTAATAAAATTAATGCATTAATTTTCCATTAACATTAATATATATAAAAATTGATAAACATAAACAAAAGACCTCGATCTAAATAAATAAAATTAAAATTTAATGGGTTAAAGTCCTTTCTAATAATTCCATTCAAACTTGTGAGTATTAAATATGATATTTACATTTAAGGTTGTATAAGATTGCACAGTGTGACAAACTAAACAAAAAAAGAATACGTGGGAAGTGATACTATTCTTCTGATATGTATTATCGAGTATAGGACTAATTAGAAAGGACTTTAACACATTGAATTTTACTTGAATTTAGTTAGATCGAGGTCTTTGGCGCTGTATTTTTATTTTTATATGTTATTATATACATTAATGTTAATGGAAAATTAATGCATTAATTTTATTACTTATTATTTAATGTTAATGGAAAATTAATGCATTAAATTCAAAAATATTTAATGTTAATGTAAAATTAATGCATTAATTTCAAAAATATTTAATGTTAATGCAAATTTAATGCATTAAATGTACCCATGTTAATGTTAATGCAATAAACTTGCATTAACATTAATTTTTTTTAATGGTGAAAAAATTGTTAATGCATTAACATATTTAATGCATTTATCCCAGGTCTGGTATTCATACATGGATGTTGTTTGTTTGTTAGAGAATTTTCCGTTTGTAAATATAAAAGGGAACAGTGTTTGAAAATGTTTTAGTGTTTTTTATTTTATATGGATGAAGTGATTTCCTGTAGAGTAGTCTAACGATGTGTCAATAAATTAACAAATTCTGTTGTCATTTGTTATAGACTTTTTATACCCTCCACCACCATCAGTGGTGATAGAGGGTATATATAACTTTGTCATTCCGTATGTAACACCAAGAAATATTCATCTGAGACCCAACAAAGTATATATATTCTTGGTCCTTATCAAATTCTGAGTCGATTTAGCTATGTCCGTCTGTCCGTCTGTCCGTCTGTCTGTCTGTCTGCCT
This sequence comes from Lucilia sericata, assembly GCF_015586225.1. NCBI lineage: Eukaryota > Metazoa > Arthropoda > Insecta > Diptera > Calliphoridae > Lucilia > Lucilia sericata. Next base: position 207,108 of record NW_023994587.1, on the reverse strand, counting down.
AAAACACGCTCACGTTAAAACGAAGCAAAGGAAGTTAACCAAATTCACCGAAAATATTCACTATTGTCCTAAGCAGTTTGGTATTGAAAATGAGCAAAATCGGTTCACACCGGGAAGAGTTATGAATCAAAATTGAAAACAACCTCGAAAAAAAATAAGCATTTTTTACAAATTCTGATGTAATTTTTTCGAAAACCATGCAAGATAAATTCATGAAAATCACCATGTATAAGTTTCTGCACGAGAGCTTGATCCCTGCTAAAAATTGCTAGCATCGGTCCACAATTTCATATACCTCCCATACAAAAGTACATATTCCCGGAAAATGGGTTTTTTGTTAATAACTTCCGTCACAATGTCGATATCTTCACAAAATTTAATAAAACTAAAATTTTTTGTCAATAGAATTCATTCAAAGAAAATATTTTCTGGATCGGTCCATAATTGGACATAGCACCCATACAAGGTCCCCTCCCGAAAATCACTTAAAACCACATAACTCATTACTAAATTAAGATATACATATAGAATTTGGTACAAGTATTGCTCTCATATACAAAAATATTATTGTGAAAGTTTTTTAGGATCGGTCCATAATTGGTCATAGCTTCCATACACGGTCCCCTCCCGAAAATCACTTAAACGCGCATAACTCATTATTAAATAAAGATATCCATATTAAATTTGGTATAAGTATTGCCCATATGCACAAAAATAGTACTGTGAAATTTTTTCCTGATCGGTCCATAATTGGTCATAGCTCCCATACAAGGTCCCCTCCCGAAAATCACTTAAAACCACATAACTCATTAGTAAATGAAGATATCCATATTAAATTTGGTGCAAGTATTGCTCTTACATACAGAAATATTACTGTGAAATTTTTTCCAGATCGGTCCATAATTGGTCATAGCTCCTATGCAAGGTAACCTCCCGAAAATCATTTAAAACCACATAACTCATTAGTAAATGAAGATATCCATATAAAATTTGGTGCAAGTATTGCTCTTATGTATATACAGAAATATTACTGTGAAAATTTTTTTGGATCGGTCCATAATTGGCCATAGCTAACATACAAGGTCCCCTCCCGAAAGTCACTTAAACGCGAATAACTCATTACTAAAGTAAGATATCCATATACAATTTGGTACAAGTATTGCTTATATGCACAGATATATTACTGAGAAATTTTTTTCCGATCGGTCCATAACTGGTCATGGCTCCCATACAAGGTCCCCTCCCGAAAATCACTTAAACGCACATTAAGATATCCATATAAAGTTTGTCACAAGAATTGCCCATATATAAAGAAATATTACTTTGAAATTTTTCTCCGATCGGTCCATAATTGGCCATAGCTAACATACATGGTCCCCTCCCGAAAATCACTTAAAAACACATAACTCATTAGTTAATGAAGATATCCATATAAAATTTGGTACAAGTATTGTTATATGCACAGAAATATTACTGTGAAATTGTTTTCCTATCGGTCCATAATTGCTCAGGTCCCTTTCAGAAAAACACTTAAAAGCACATAGCTCATTGCCTAATAGTTATACCCATAAAATACATATTTGGCATAAATACTATTTTTGTACACATAAATGTTATTTCAAAATTTTTTCGGTCCATCCTTGGTCATAGCTCTCACACAAGGTTCCCTCCCGAAAATCACTTAAACCCACATAACTCATTACCGAATATTAGTATCCATACATTTAGCAAAAATATTCCTCTTATATACATAAATTATACTATAAAATTGTTTTATGATCGGTCCATTTTTGGTCATAGCTCTCATACTAGGTCCCCTCCAGAAAATCACTTAAATGCACAATATTCATTACCAAATAATGATATAGATACAGAATTTTTAAATTTTGTCTTTATATACATAATTGGTCATAGGTCACATACAAGGTCCTTTTACGAAAATCCCTTAAACGCACATTACTCATTACCAAATAAAGCTATTGATACAAAATTTGGCATAAATATTAGTTTTGTATACAAAAATTCTACTTCAAGATTTTTTCACGATCGGTTCATAACATGGGTGCGGTCGGTCCCATACAAGTTTCCTTTCAGAAAATCACATAAACACTCATAACTTATTACAAAATTACGATATAGATACAAAATTTGACTGAAATATAGCTTTTATGTACAGAAATTTTGCTTAAAGAATTTTTTACGATCGGTTTATAATTGGTCATATCGCCAATACTAGGTCCTGCCTTTAAAAGCGCTTTAACCGTATTTAACTAGTTGCAATATCAATTTGTGTAGAACAAAATTATATATATATATGTATTTTGAAAATCCTTAAATCTTTCACACACACGCATACATGCAAATTACTAAATATCGCTATTCGGAATTGTAATAGATTTAAGCTGTTTAAATTTGGGATTTTTTCTATTTAAGACATGAGAAAACTTATTTCTACAAATATTTGATCAATTAGAAAAGTATTAATATAAAAGTAGCTGGTGGAGGGTATTTAAGATTCGGCCCAGCCGAATATAGCACTCTAACTTGTTTTGTACATAGTTGTTGACATAGTGTGCTTATTGTAGCTACTCCAAAAACAAGGTTTAGGAAAAAATAATATTACATTCTATGTAAAAATCTCACATAATATGTGGAAAAATATGAGTTTTCAATATTTTTCTAATTGTTTATTTTACATAAACTATTAATTATGTTTTCCAGTGTAGAGCATTTACTGTTCGGGTTTTGCCATTCTTAGCATGTTATTGTATTTTAAATCCATTCTGTTTTGTAATGTTTCTGCTGGACTTTACCTATTTGTGTAAATGTTGTTACAACAATTTTAAATGTTTCTTTAGGGATTTTACCATGAGTGGTAATTAAAAGGTGATGTTTGTACACTTGAAAAAATGTACAAAAACGATTTTACATTATTTTTGTTTTAGAAAATCTGTATGGGAAACAAAAACTATTTGTACGAGAGAAAAAAGTGAATTAAATATAAATGTTTTGGTTTATAACATTAATAATAAAATATGTCTGTCTTCAAGTAGTATTTTAGTAAGTTAGTCTGGAATTCGATTCCCACCAGAAATTCTGTTAAAGGAACTCACAACACACAAGTGTCTCGATATGTAAGCCTTTCAAACATGTAGTTTCTTATTTTCTTTTATGAAAATCATCAATTTCTATTTATTAACAAATTTTAATTGCCGGAAACGAAACGAAAAGAAAATTATATTTGTAACACTATCTAAACTTGTTACTTCCCTTAAGTTTCCAAAAAAATATTATTTTTTATGCCTCATTTTTTATACAATTGATCCCCCATAATCTTTAAGTGAATTTTTTTTTTTTTTTGTCTTAAATCTTAACAGCTATAGAAGTCATTTATACAACATTTGCTTCGACATACCAAAAAATATCTTTTAGAAAAGATACAATTAAGTATGTATGTACAGACGGGCATGGTCGCTATATTATACCCTATAGCAGTGAGTGAGTTCATAAGTAAGTGAATTATTAACCTACTGACATATTTGTTTGTACAAAATTTTAGGACTCTAGCTTTAAGCGTTTCCTAGATATAGAAATTTGTGTATTTCATTCATATGGGGTATGCCACGTCCCTTATTACATGGATGTCAAAACTGTCCGTAAAAAATTTGAGGACTCTAGTTGTACCGTGTTCCGAGATATTCGCCATTTGAAGAGGTGGGCGTGGCACTCCTCCCCCTTAGACTAAGACTCTTGTAAAGATACTAAAACATTTAACATAATTATGAGCTCAAAATCCCTATTCGTGATATACGATTGTGTGAGGACTAGATGAAATAATGAGCTAATTTTCTTGAATCAGGAGATGATTGTATGTCAAATGTCATTAGATTATCTTGAAAAGAATAAAACTATTATTTTTGGCTGTTACAAACATCAGCATAAACTCATAATAATCTCTGCACAATATTGGTGTAGGATACAATATAACAGTATTATTTGACGAAGAACAACTTGGCATTAAAACAAACAATAGGACAATAATAAATGAAGTAGATGAGTCCTTATAAATAAACTCTTACTCAAGCTTTAAAGGAATTTAGGCATAGATTTACATTGGTATGCGAATAGAAAGATATTCTATAACTACCCTGCAGCTCAAGAAGGTTTTCTCGTGCTAAACAACTTATTAAACAATTGACTTAGCAATCTTTTACTACGTGACACTAAAGAAAATTACTTGAGTATCCTTTAAAACTGCTGGGTACATTTTAATATTACCAACATGCGTCCTGGTGACCCCAATCAAAACAATAAATATAATCGAAAAATGTTGATAATATTTTCAAGATGAAACCAAGATGTGGAAATGTCTAAAAGGAAATGTCTAAAAGGAATAATCATTTATGTCTAGAATTAAGTCTGCGTGTAAGTATTTGTCTTGTTTTTTTGTGTTTTCAAAACCATAAACATACACACTTTAATAGCCAGAAACGATAACAATTTTTACTAGTCATAATAAAACTATTCTATTATGTGACTGTGGTTAAGAGAATAGATGTTGACTTCGGAATTCATGTTTATAAGTTGTTTGGTTATGATTTTGGTATGGGACAGTTAGATATTGGTGGAAGGAAAAATTATTTTTAAAGATTTGTTTAAAATATTTTCTATTCAACATCACAAAATTATTTATATAAATTTATCAAGATATTGAAAAAAAGTTTTAAATTAATTTTTAAGCACAATCTATTATTAAATCGTTTAAACAGACCGGAAATAAAATTGTATTTGGCTGTATATTAATACTTATTGTAGCATAACACTCTACAAATTGATAAAAATGTGTATCCAATTCACATTTTCCTAACTTTTACCTAATTTTCTTTAATATCATAAAAACCCATTTTCTTTCTGAACTTTCTGCTGAAAAAAGTCTTAAAGTTGAGTTTAAGAGTATTTGATATTACACATAAGTATTTTATTATTAATCGTTAATATTTTTATACCCTCCACCACCATCAGTGGTGATAGAGGGTATATATAAGTTTGTCATTCCGTTTGTAACACTGAGATTCTTGATCCTTATGAAATTCTGAGTCGATTTAGCTATGTCCGTCTGTCTGTCTGTCTGTATAAAACACGCTCAATTTAAAACGAAGCAAAGTAAATCAACCAAATTCACCGAAAATATTTATTATTGCCCTAAGCAGTTTGGTATTGAAAATCAGCAAAATCGGTTCACACCGGGAAAAGTTATGAATCAAAATTTAAAACAACCTCGAAAAAAATAAGCATTTTTTACACATTTTGATGTAATTCTCGAAAACTATACAAGGTACTTCCATGAAAATTACCATACATTCGTTTCTGCATAAGAGCTTAACTCCTGCGGAAAATTGTAAGAATCGGTCCACAATTTCATATACCTCCCATACACAAGTACATATTCCCGGAAAATCAGTTTTTTGTTAATAACTTCCGTCACAATGTCGATATCTTCACAAAATTTTACAAATTAAAATCTTATGTCAACCGAATTGATCCAGAGAAAAACTTTTTTGGATCGGTCCATAATTGGACATAGCTCCCATACAAGGTCCCCTCCCGAAAATCACTTAAACGCACATAATTCATTACTAAATTAAGATATCCATATAAAATTTGGTACAAGTATTGCCATCATATACAGAAATATTGTTGTGAATTTTTTTTTCCGATCGGTCCATAATTGGTCATAGCTCCCATACAAGGTCCCCTCCCGAAAATTACTTAAACGCGCATAACTCATTACTAAATTAAGATATCCATATAAAATTTGGTACAAGTATTGCTCTTATATACAGAAATATTACTATGAAATTTTTTCTGATCGGTCCATAATTGGTCATAGCTACCATACAAGGTCCCCTCCCGAAAATCACTTAAACGCACATAACTCATTACTAAATTAAGATATCCACATGAAAATTTGGTACAAGTATATTACTGTGAAATTGTTTTCCTATGGTCCATAATTGATCATAGCTCCCATACAAGGTCCCTTTCAGAAAAAGGCACATAGCTCATTACCAAATAGTGTTACCCATAAAATATTTGGCGTAAATACTATTTTTGTACACATAAATTTTATTTCAAAATTTTTTCACGATCTGTCTATCCTTGGTCATAGCTACCATAAAAGGTTCCCTCCCGAAAATCACTTAAACGCACATAACTCATTACCAAATATTGATATCCATACATTTAGCAATAATATTGCTCTTATATATAAATTAAACTATAAAATTGTTTTACGATCTGTCCATGTTTGGTCATAGCTCTCCAGAAAATCACTTAAATGAAAATGAAAATCACTATTCATTACCAAGTAATGATATAGATACAGCATTTTGAAATTTTGTCTATATATACATAATTGGTCACAGCTCACATACAAGGTCCGTTTACGAAAATCTCTCAAAAATTCTATTTCAAGAATTTTTACGATCGGTTCATAACAAGGGTGCGGTCGGTCCCATACAAGGTTCCCTTGAGAAAATCACATAAACATACATTACTTATTACTAAATTACAATATAGATACAAAATTTGACTGAAATATGGCTTTTATGTACAGAAATTTTGCTTAAAGATAATTTTACGATCGGTCTATAATTGGTCATATCTCCCGTACTGGGTCCTGCCCCTAAAAGCGCTTTAACCGTATTTAACAAGTTATCGTTAGCTTTATCAATTTGTGTAGAAAAAATTATATATAAATATGTATTTGGAAAATCCTTAAATCTTTCACACACGCATACATGCAAATTATTAAATATCGCTAAGCACTATAAGAATACATATATAAAGAAAATGGTGTTTGTAGTGTTCAATAAATCTTGGAATTGTAATAGATTTAAGCTGTTTAAAACTTGGGATTTTTTCTATTTAAGACATGAGAAAACTTATTTCTACAAATATTTAATCAATTAGAAAAGTATTAATATAAAAGTAGCTGGTGGAGGGTATTTAAGATTCTTCACAGCCGAATATAGCACTCTAACTTGTTTAATTTACTGTAAATTTTACAGAAAGTTCTTAAAATGTAAAATTCATATCGAACTGTAGCAATCATTTTAATTTATTTCAAATGGAACCTCCTTAATATCAATTCATATGCGTTTTACACAAGTGAGTAAATAATGAAAAACATTATACTTTTAAAGGAAATTTATTGCGTTTTTTATTTATGAAAAAACACTCATTAAAATTATATTACAACAATAATGATTACAAGTATTTTCCCCGCCTTTAAGCGGTATAAGTAAATACACAGCAGTTTTTGGGGGACTACTACTTAGCTACTTGAATCGATCTTCATAAAACTGATTCCTTTGAAATAATTTTATTTCACTTCACGCTGCTGTAATTGTATTTTTAAGTCAATTTCTGAAGGGTATCTTATATAGTCCAATATCCGGCATGTATCACAATATACATAACTATTGGCTGCATAGAACTGTATTATGGGGCGTCAATTTTAGGGGGTTGAAGTGGAAACGTGGACCGTTCAGCCTTTTCGTTCTTCCCGTGTATTCACTATTGCACTTTCAAGGGAGGATGGACATGGCCAGATTGTCTTAGAATTTAACAAGGACGCAGAATCTATATAATTTTGTGAACTTAAATTGAATACAGTAAAGTGACGACTGTTTTCTCCCTGCACTACAAGAAGGCACTGAAGTGAGACCATTTTGTAACTCCCATTTATTCCCTATCATGCTTTCAAAAGTAGACGGACATGACTAAATTTTCTTAGAATTTAACAGAATATATGTATATACTTTTTTGATCTATGACCTATACATTGGATTAAAAAACAATATAAGTAAAATATCTACTTTCTAAAGTACTCTCGATTACTTTGGACATAGTAAAGCGTCGACTGTATTCTCTATGCATTACCTGGAGACGCTAAAGTGACGCCAGTCTTTGCTCTCTATTACGAAATGTTCGTTGAAGACGAATAACCTAATATACATATACACTAGTGTGGTTTTATCTCTTAGGGTAAACAAATTCAGATTTTTTTGGGGACACCCTCCTAAAATGTTTCTTTCTCTCAGATTTTAGGATTTCCGAAGTTTGAGCACAATTGAAAGATGTTAACCCGTGCCATTAAGGCCTCAAAGTTTTGAACATCTCGATTTTTTGGAAGTTTGGCGACTTTGGCGACCCATATCTCTGATCTATTTTTGTATATTATATTTTGTTATTATACACATAAAGTTCAATCAGGTTGTACGATATGTATGTTACGTGTAAATTGAGTTCTAGACGTACTACAGGGTATAAAAAGGAGAAAATACCTATTTAAATTATTATATTGAACTCATCCGTTCAATGTTTTAATTTTTTAAATGAACTTTTAATCATCAGCCTTGAGCTTAATATTCCTTTAGAAGTTATATACGTACATTAGGGTGGCCCCGTTTGTATGATGTTCCCAACAAAAATGGAATTGTAGGTCATTCCAAGATATCTTTTCTCAAAATGTAGGAGAATCAATATTTTGTTCCAAAAAAGTATTTTGTTTTTGTAACCGATCATAAACTTTTAATACGGCATTAAAAGTGCCTTCTAAAGAGCTTTTACATCACACAGTGGGGCAGAATGAAAATTTCTTTGAAAGGAATATGAAAAATACTGAAACCGCAAAAATATCCTTTTTATAATAATAATAATAACAATATTGAGAATGAAATAAATCTTCATTTTCGGTGTAAACATTACTTTTAGGATCACCCTAATATACCTGGGTATACATAAGTGTCTGTTGTAGATAAATATATTAATTTTTCATCATATAAAATGTGTTAAATGTGCGCATAAGCTGACAATAGATTCTTAACATGTGATACTTAATTACTAACTTAAGGAATCTTGAAAGTATTATTTATGTTTAAACAATATCAGAAAAAATACATAGTAATGTCTCAATACATTAGTAATATCATCATTAAACTTATCCTATAAACATATCCAGATTATAGAACTTAACTTAATACATTTTAATGACAGTTTTTAATTCAGGTATAAGATAAACTTTACAACAAATCGGTAAAAATTAAAAATACCCACTATACAATTTTTTAAATTTTTTTTACTCTTAGTTAAAAATACATTTAGTATTTGCTAAACATTCCGACTGGGTTATCTTCTTTAGATTTATTTATATTTACCACGAAAAGCATCTGCTTATTTGCATGGATTGTTGGCTTAACATGCATGGTTAACTTTTCATCTCATGCTGCAAACAAAATTCATCTACATGCAAAGGCATCTGCTAGTTATTTCAATATTTATCTTTGCACTTCATTCTCTCGGATATGCAACGTGACAATTTTATAAAAACTTAAGGTAGACAATATATTATCGAGACTTGTTATATATTTTTTCAATCCTTTACCACACTTGTCACTTTTGTGTTCCCTGGTAATGCAGAAAGGGAGTCAATAGTGTCACTAGACTTCCTATATAATATATAAAGAAAGTTCGGTACACTAAAGTAGTTATTTAACCCACTACTAATAATTTATTAGAAAGTCAACTGTTAGTGAATCATTAATTAATTTATTTCTAGAACCCTTAATAATCCGTAATATCGCATGTGAAATTCTATTGAAAATCGGGATATTCACGATTGTTCTAGAAACTATATATACTTGAGATAAGTCCTCTGTAAATAATCCTAATATATCCTTAAAGCAAACTTCCCGTTGTCTTAAAAGAAAATAATATAAAATTAAAATGTGTCGTTTTTCCTTTAAGCTTACCATATGTATGTATGTGCCTTCTTGTATGTCGTTGTAGTAATAAATAAATTAAAATTGTTGCTATACAGACATTGACTCATTAATAATTACAACGAATGCAATTGACAAACACGTAGTGTAAATGAAAAGCATCAACAACAGCTTGCAACAGAGGAATAACACCATAAAGCAAGTTGCACAGAAATATTATTATAATAAGTTTTTGCAGAATAAACGTTAAAGAAACATCACAATCACATGCACTTACATATAAGTATGTATATGTAAATTGTCAATGCAACATACATAAACATTTCATAGCATATATTTAGGGGTGTTTCTCATTATTACTTTAAAAATGTTTATTATATATTTCTACTTTATAATAAGAAGAAAACAGCATCCACTAACGTAAATATGTAGACAGAGGAAAGTATAACCCAGCAGTTTTTAGTGTTGTCCTTTTTAGACAGTTGTAAAGTTTATAGTGTTACCTAGTGTTTTTATAGTGTTACCATAAGTGACATTTCATACTTGGTGCAGGATTCATCAGCCTTGGGAAAGTCTTCCAGAACTACTGGGTGTAACCTATACAAATAACTTTATACTCAAATCTCTACTAATGCATATAAACATATATATTGGCATATTAAGAAGGTAACTTAGTTGGAATTATATTATATTTTCCTCTTTTCATCTTTTAGACATACATATGTACATACCTAAACAAATTGATGATGATATGAAATAGCTACTTATTACTTACTTAGTTGCTATAATATATATTTATTTCAAAAATATGTTATTAAGACTTAAGTATATTTGTACCTATACAAAGGCAGGGTATTATAGATTTGTAGTGATATATGTAACAAACTTTAAAGATTCAAAATCATTTACTAAAATTATATCCATACCTACTACGTCCATACAGGCTTACACTAGCGGATCCTACGATTAGGACTTTGGTAACAATCCATCCCTTCCCCTTCTGAAAACAATTTGAACCCTTTTAATTGACTGCAAAATATTATCAACAGTATCAGTCCATATTTGACTCTAGCATCTTTCAGAATATCGCCAATATACGGTATAAATATTTATATAGGAATCAGGCTTGGGATGTAATGATTACAGAGGCCAACAAATTTTTAACCCAAAGACTAAAGTATACTTTTCTGAAGTGTTGAGCCCCGCTGAATCCGAATCTGATTTTCTCTTCTTCTGGAATTTGAGATATCGTATCCTGAAGTCAAAAAACGCAATTTTCGGCCCTTTTTGAGACGTTATAACTGTTCGAAGACTACTTTATTTATCTTTTCCGTCAGCTTTAAAATAAAGGCTTAACATTTGACATATCTGCTTTCCTCTTCGAGATATCTTCACCTAAAGCTTCATATAATAATAAATTAACCAAAACTGAACTTTTTTCATACATTTCTCCTTTATTTTACAAAAATAAAAAACTTATATATTCCAAATCCATTTGAATTGTTTTATAATCTGTTATAGTTGGTGAGATATCATCCGTTAAAATTGACGGACGGACAGACATCGTTAAGTTGAATCAAAAAGTGATTTTGAGTCGATTGAAACAACGTCAGATAGGTGTGAAGCCCATATCGTTATAAACCTCTGCACTATCGTAATTCAGGTTATAAAATCCATGAGTTTTCAAGCTTTAGGTAAAGATATCTCGAAGAATAAAAAAGATACATATATATCAGCTGTTAAGCCTTTATTTTAAAGTTAATGAAATGGACTTTCAGATCGCATTACAAATAAAGTTGTCTTGGCACTGTTATAACGTCTTAAATAATGCGTTTTCTCAAATTTCAGGTCACGTTATCTCAAATCCCAGATGTGATGGAGAAAATATGAAATCAGATCCGGATTCAACGTAATTAAATTCTTTATAAACGTCTAACTTGGCCTCAGGGTTTCGACTTTTTTAATTTTTTTTCGGCCTGTGTTATATAAAGTATTAAATTACGTGGTGAATTACAATTACTTGTTAAGGGTAATTTTGCAATTACAATTTTTAGTCTATTTGAGTTACTTGTAATGTGTAACAGATATTGAAATGTAACAGACCTATAATCAATTGAAATTTAGATATTAGATTACAAAGAAAAAATTACAATTACAAATGTTATGGGAAGTTTTTTAATTACTAATAATTTAAATTGGAAATTCTTCCAAATAATTGTAATTGGAAGTTCTTCTATTACAAAAAAAATCAATTAGAAATTATTCAATTACTTGTAATTGCAATTGGAAAAAATTTCAATTACAATTACAAGTAATTGTAATTTGTTATTGCTCAATTACACATTATAAATAATTATATAGTTGTTGCTGGAGCTAAAGACCTTTGCCGGTAATTTTAGGTCATACCGGTGCATAGATCAGGCTGTAATTGACGATACTTCAATAGAAATTACAAGTAATTGTATGTGTGGCATTGTTATTGCTATACGGTATCATCCGGTATGCTAGCACCATTTACACTTTAATATTACAATCTTTACACAAAATAGTTAAAGTCCTTATATATGTGACAAAAACGCCAAAATTATTAAAATATTTATTCTCAATACCAGCATTTTTTAAAAAGTGATTTTTCCTTTGAAATAAAAATCATCATTAAGAATATAAATATACTTAATTTAAATAATAATAATAATTATTATGTATTATGTTAACAATAATTAAAAATGCATTGAATAATTTAAATAACAGCCGCGTCATCATTGTTAGTAATTGAAAATAAATTAATTATATTTCACTAACAATATCAAATTCACACCAGAAAAGATATTGAATTGTTTAATAAAATAGAAATAACCATTTGATATCTATCATTAATATAAGGATTTAAATTACTGTTTACCACACTATGTTTAATATACTAATTGATTAATGTTAACTGATTAATGTTAACAATAATTAAAAATGCATTGAATAATTTAAATAACAGCCGCGTCATCATTGTTAGTAATTGAAAATAAATTAATTATATTTCACTAACAATATCAAATTCACACCAGAAAAGATATTGAATTGTTTAATAAAATAGAAATAACCATTTGATATCTATCATTAATATAAGGATTTAAATTACTGTTTACCACACTATGTTTAATATACTAATTGAAAATTTGCACAAAGTATATGTATATTTACAAAGTATGTGTGAACAGAGTACATACATATACATATTTATGTAGCATATTTCTGGGAGCAGTATAATATTTGTAATGCAAACATTTGTGTGTGTATAAAATTATGTTTAAATTTTATACACACAAATACCATCATCATAGTTCAGTGAGATAAATCTTAATAATAGTGCAAACAATTGACGATACGTAATAGTAAATTAAAATTTTACTGAATTAAAAAATTTTTTTTTTTAAACAAAAACATTTTTCACAAAGTTTTTATACCCTCCACCACCATCAGTGGTGATAGAGGGTATATATAACTTTGTCATTCCGTGTGTAACACCAAGAAATATTCATCTGAGACCCAACAAAGTATATATATGCTGGGTCCTTCTCAAATTCTGAGTCGATTTAGCTATGTCCGTCTGTCTGTGTAAAACACGCTCACGATAAAACGAAGCAATAGAGTTTAACCAAATTCACCCAAAATGTTCCTCATTTTCCTAAGTTGTTTAATATTGAAAATGGGCGAAATTGGTTCACATCGGGAAAAGTTATGAATCAAAATTTAAAACAACCTCGAAAAAAATAAGCATTTTTTACACATTCTGATGTAATTTCTCGAAAACTAGGCAAGATAATTCCATGAAATTCACCACACACTCGTTACTACACAGGAGCTTGAAAATTGCCAGAATCGGTCCACAATTTCATATACCTCCCATACAAAAGTACACATTCCCGGAAAACTAGTTTTTTGTTAATAACTTCCGTCATAATGTCGATATCTTCACAAAATTCCATCCTTGGTCATAGCTCCCATACAAGTTTCCCTCCCGAAAATCACTTAAACGCACATAACTCATTACCAAATCTTGATATCCATACATTTAGCAAAAATATTGCTCTTATATACATAAATTAGACTAAACAATTGTTTTACGATCGGTCCATATTTGGTCATAGCTCTCATACTAGGTCCCCTCCAGAAAATCACTTAAATGCACAATATTCATTACCAAATAATGCTATAGATACAGAATTTTGAAATTTTGTCTTTATATACATAATTGTTCATAGCTCCCATACAAGGTCCTTATACAAAAATTTCTTAAATGCACATAACTCATACGGTCGGTTTCATACAAGGTTCCCTTCAGAAAATCACTAAAACACACATAACTTATTACTAACCCCCTCATTTTATAAAACGAAACTTTCGTTAACGTAAAAAATTTGTATGAAGAATACAGGGAAATTTTTGAAAATATGAATTTTTTCCATACAAATTTTTTTGAACGTTTGTCGTTTCGTTTTATAAAATGAGACCCTAAATTACTATTTGCATTATCAATTTGTGTAGAACAAAATTATATATATGTATGTATTTTGAAAATCCTTAAATCTTTCACACACATGCATACATGCAAATACTAAGTATCGCTGAAGCATATCTTAGGGCGCTATAAAAATATAAAAGAAAATGGCGTTTGTAATGTTCAATAAATCTTGGAATTGTGGTAGATTTAAGCTGTTTAAATCTTGGGATTTTTCTATTTAAGACATGAGAAAACTTATTTCTACAAATATTTGATCAATTAGAAAAGTATTAATATAAAAGTAGCTGTTGGAGTGTATTTAAGATTCGGCATAGCCGAATATAGCACTCTAACTTGTTTTTTTATATATTCAATCAAATTAGTTAAATTTCATAAACCATTAACTTTGTTAAACATAATTCTATTTTATGCTTTCAATTAGAAAGAAGTTTTCATAGCAATAGTATTGAAGAACGGAAGCAGAACAGCGACAATTTGCGAAACAAAACAAGACAAATAAAACTACAGGAAAGCAACAAAACGATGGCATACTTTTGGGCATTAAAAAAAAAATTAAACTAAAGGCTTTGTACAAAAACAATACATGATTATAACAATAGACTCCTCTTATATATATTTTTTTGTTATATAAAAATAATGTACAACCAGAATATCAATCTGTCTGCATTTTATACAACAACCGTAAAACACCCACACAAAATAAAAGCAAAATAATAATGAACTTACTTTTTATACAGACTGTGTATATGAAAAATTAAATACAAATACATACATATGTGATGTAAGATTCATGTTAAATATTTGCGAATATTTATTTACTTTTGTTTCTTTCTCTTTTCTTCTTTAAAATCTTAAAAAAAAAAAAAAAAAAAATATATATATATATATATATATATATATATATACACTATCGGACAAAATAAAGTGCAAAAGTACTCATGTATATTCTTTCAGCGAAAAATCGGTTAAATGATTATTGAATATGGAATTTTTTTTCAAAATCATTTAGTTTATATACAATGCTACAAAAATAACAATAAAACTAAATTATTCTACTTAAAATTTTTCTGCATAACATCTAAAATTAAAATAAATTCACTTTTTTGTCGGACAAAATAAAGTGTAAATTTTATACATCATTATTTAAATTTCTTGTATATCAAAATTTTTTATCTATTTTGGTTCTGATTTTAATATCTGTATCTATTTAAGCCATTTTGGTAATTTTGTTCTCCATTATTATTCGCAATCGCTTTCCCTTCCCCTTGCTATCCCCATATGATAATTTTCAAAAGAAATACGTTTTTGATCACTATTTCATCGGAATTTTTTGATAAATTGTGGTCCAAAATTAATCTATTGGATTTAGGGCGGTGCTCTGAGCAACTTATTTCAATTTTCAGTGATTTTTCCTACAGTAATGTTATTTTTTAACTTTATCAAGTGCTTAAGCTTATTATCTAGCCGAAATATAAAGTTGCCCAAGTCCATTTCGAAGGCACTGATCTTAAGATTTCACTGCAATATGCTCATATAGTGTTCATTGGAGCTTTTTGAATAAATTTCACCTAGGTTCCCCACACCTAACGTTAAAAATTGGACACTTACGAAGAGTCAACTGACCCATACCTTCAATCTTTCACCAACATATTTAAAAGCTTAAAATTTTTTTTCGATTTTAGTATTTAATTTCATATTTTTTAGATCAAATTTACGTAGTTGGTCAGATGAGTCCCAATTTCTACCGAAAATTTTGAAATGTCGACAATGAGTGTGAATTAAGCCCTTCAATATACAAAATTTAAAAAACAATACCCCAGGTTTCAAATATTATGGTGGAGGGCTATCGGTATTGTTATATTATTCAACTTTAAGAGCGAGAATCTTAGTGAAAATGGAGTAACTAATAACAAATGAGCAATTCACGAGCTTATTTAATAAAAATTTGGAAATAAATGCCGTAAAAATGGGTTTGGGAGACTTAATGCCTCAACCGATTCATGACTTCAAACACACGACTAAGGTTAAAAACATTATTGTAAAAAAAAAACACTGAAAAATTTGAATGACCTGCTCAGAGCATCGCCCTAAATCTAATAGATTAATATTTGATCACAATTGATCACAAAATTCCGCTGAAATAGCGAACAAAAACGGATTTCTTTTGAAAATAATAGTATGGGAGAAAGCAAGGGAAAG
Organism: Lucilia sericata; assembly: GCF_015586225.1. Lineage (NCBI taxonomy): Eukaryota > Metazoa > Arthropoda > Insecta > Diptera > Calliphoridae > Lucilia > Lucilia sericata. The sequence continues at coordinate 190,608 of NW_023994587.1, read as the reverse complement.
TGAAAGCGATTGCGAATAATAATGGTAAAATAATTACAAAAATGACTTGAGTAGATCCAGACATTCAAATCAGAACCAAAATAGATAAAAAATTTTGATATACATAAAATTAAAATAATGATATATAAAATTTACACTTTATTTTGTCCGACAATAAAGTGAATTTACTTTAATTTTAAATGTTATACAGAAAAATTTTAGGTGGAATAAATTTGTTTTATAGTTATTTTTGTAGCATTGTATATAAACTAAATGAATTTAAAAAAAGTTCCATATTCAATAATCATTTAACAGATTTTTCGATAAAATAATGTAGCATGAGCACTTTTGCACTTTATTTTGTCCGATAGTGTATATATATATATATATATATATATATATATATATATATATATATATATATATATATATATATATATATATATATATATATATATATATATATATATTTATTATTTTTAATTCATATGGGAGGTGACCGTCCACTATAGCCGTCAGTATTCTAGCTCCAACGGTTTCCCAGATATACGAATTTTTGTATTTTATTCATATGGGAGGTGCCACGCCCTTTATTGTTAAACTGCCAATATATTACCCAAATGTTTACATGAATGTCAAAGTTGATTGTGCAAAATTATTCGATTCTAGCTCCAACAGTTTCCCAGATAGACGAATTTTTGTCTTTAATTTATATGAGAGGTGCCACGCCCCCTATTGCTAGCACGGCCATTTTCCCAAATAATTAAAATTTGAGAATTGTAGTTGTAATGGTTTCACAGATAAACGTATTTTTGTATTTAATTTATAAGGCAGGTGCCACGTCCCCTATTTTTATTCCGCCCTTTTTGCCTTAAATATGCGTAATGATACTAAAGTGTCTCTGTTAGGTCTCTATTTGTTATATTTTCTCAGTTATACTGATTTAATACTTTCTTCATAGGGGAGGTACCATGCCCACAATTCATGGTCCGCCCAAATGTTGACATGCATAAATGGTCCATATAAGATTTAAGGAATCTAGCTATTGCAGTTTCTGAGATATGCAGATTGCAATACTTATCTTTTATATGGACGTGGCATCTCGTCTTCTTGAAATTTCGCAATAGAAAGTAGCTTATAAACTCTTCTACACATACAGAAGGACTTTGTTAAATTCTCGGCTCAGACGTTTAGATGTCTAGATACTTAGAAACCACATTATTGTAAAATTTTCTTTTTACTCAAAATTGTTTATCAAAATTTCACGGAAAAGCATATCAACCATAAAATTTGCTCTTTTGAAAACTATTTTATTTATAAAACCAAAATATACTAAAAAATTTTCTTCAAAGGAAATCTCATTAATCTCACAAATTTCTTTTTCTCTTAAATATTACAGACAAAAAAATTTTAACTGAAATTCAATAACACTGTTAAAGTATTAAAATAGATAATATCAACGTCAATGATAATGTTGTTGTTATTGTTTGTATTGTACATGTTGTTATACTTAAATCTTGGTTGTTGTTTTTTGTTTGTTATTTCTTCTCTTGATTTCATTGTATTTCTCCTGATTCTTAATGTCGTTATGTTCTCGTTGTTGTTGTTGTTTGTTGCCGATAATGATGTTTTACAACTTTAAACTTGTTTTAGGTATTTACAACTTCATATTTTCGTTTCCCCCGGATATTGTTTACATTCGATTTGTATAATAAAGTAAGTTCACTTATTGTTTATTTGTGTATGTACATATTGTATGTGAATGTTTCGTATCTGTATTTGCAGTCAAGCATTGTTTGTTAAACAATACTTACATGCACATTCGTTTGTATGAAATTGTTAAAAGGACTTTGTAATTATTTATTCTTAAAAAGATAATCAACGTAATTGAAGATTTAAAGTGTATCTTAAGAAATGATTAAATACAAATATTATTAAGAAAATAAAATCAGCTTAGTTGTAAATGTACCACTTTAGTCTGTTAATTAAGTAAGCAGACATTTCGAAACTAAGAAAGTTTAATCGGAAAATTCAATAAAATTTTTTATTGAAATATTGGCATTTCAATGCGTTAATGTAGTATTTCTTTAGGTAATTATTTTTTTTAGCTAAAAGAACATTCCACCTTAAACAAAAATTTAACCATTTGTTATACCCTCCACCACCATCAGTGGTGATAGAAGGTATATATAAGTTTGTCGTTCCGTGTGTAACACCAAGAAATATTCACCTAAGACCCAACAAAGTATATATATTCTGGGTCCTTATGAAATTCTGAGTCGATTTAGCTATGTCCGTCTGTCTGTGTAAAGCACGCTCACGTTAAAACTAAGCAAAGGAAATCAACCAAATTCACCCAATTTTTTTTTATTATCCTAAGCAGTTTGGTATTAAAACTCAGCAAAATCTGTTCACAATTTAAAAAGTTATGAGTAAACATTTCAGACTACCTCGAAAAAAATTACGTTGTTTTCATAATTCTTTTGAAGTTTTCTCAGAAACTACCAAAGATATATCGATGAATTCTGTCACTCATTATTTTTTCAGGGCAGTGATCAATTATGTCTAAAATCTTTACAATCGATCCAATAATTCCCATAGCCCCCATACAAAGGTATATATTCCCGGAAATTAGTTTATCGTTAATAACTCCCTCAAATATATCGGTATCAACACAAAATTTTGTACATGCAAATATAATATGAACAGAAATCATACTATTGACGTAGATCTCAGTCGGTTCACAATTGGTCATAGCTCCCATATAAGGTCCACTTCCGAAAATCAGCTAAACGCATATATTTCATTGATGAATAACGCTATTGTGATAAAATTCGAGTTGAATATGTTTTGTGTACATACAAATCATTCTACTAAATTGTTTACAGATCGGTCCACTATTGGTCATAGCTCCCATATAAGAACCACTTCTGAAAATCACTTAAAGACATATATTTCATTGAATTTAAAAGCTATCGGGATAACATTCGACGCAAATATGTTATATGTACATTTTACTAAATTTTTAACGGATCGGACCATTATTGGTCATAGCTCCCATATAAAGTCCACTTCCGAAAATCACTTAAACATATATATTTCATTGAATTATAAAGCTGTCGGTATAAACTTCGAGTTGAATATGATATATATATACATACAAATTATTCTACAAATTTTTTTACGGATCGGTCCATTATTGGTCACAGCTCCCATATAAGGCCCACTTCCGAAAATCATTTAAAAGCTTATATTTCATTGTCAAATAAAGCTATCTCGATAAAATTCGACACAAATATGATTTGTGTAAGGTCATAGTTCCTATACATATAAAGTCCACTTCCGAAAATCACCTAAATGCACATATTTCATTAATTAATAAATCTATTGTAGTAAAATTCGACTTGAATTCTTTTTGGCATATAAATCATTTTGCGAAATGTTTTCCTTATCGGTCGATAATTCGTCACAACCATTTCCGACCATTTCCGAAAATTACTCAAATGCACATTAACAATCAAAGTTATCGGGATAAAATTGAACATAAATTTGTATTTTGTATATATAAATCATTATACGGAATTTTTTTTTTTCTGGGATTGGTCCATAGGTTGTTCTAGCTTCCAATACCTACTTCTGAAATTCACTTAATACCACTTAATTCGTAATTAAATGATTATATCCGGATAAAATTCAAAATAATTATGTTCGGTGTACAGATAAATCATTCTATTGAAATGTTTTCGAACTGGCCTATTCATATAAATTTTTCTGGACCTAATTAAAATTAGTTTGACATATGCATAAATGTTAGTACCCTCAATACGGAAACAAAAATTTTGCTAAGTTATCTAAAGATTAGATAGTTAAATGGGTTTTTATAAAAAGTAGCTTCCTGGTGGAGGGTATTTAAGATTCGGCATAGCCGAATATAGCACTCTAACTTGTTTTTATACCCTCCACCACCATCAGTGGTGATAGAGGGTATATATAAGTTTGTCATTCCGTTTGTAACACTGAGAAATATTCATCTGAGACCCAACAAAGTATATATATTCTTGGTCCTTATGAAATTCTAAGTCGATTTAGATATGTCCGTCTGTCCGTCTGTCCGTCTGTCTGTCTGTCTGTCTGTATAAAACACGCTCATGTTAAAACGAAGTAAAGTAAATCAACCAAATTCATCAAAAATATTCATTATTGCCCTAAGCAGTTTGGTATTGAAAATGAGCAAAATCGGTTCACACCGGGAAAAGTTATGAATCAAAATTTAAAACAACCTCGAAAAAAATAAGCATTTTTTACACATTTTGATGTAATTTTCTCGAAAACTATGCAAGGTACTTCCATGAAAATCACCACACATTCGTTTCTGTATAAGATCTTGATTCTTGCTGAAAATTGTAAAAATCGGTCCACAATTTCATATACCTCCCATACAAAAGTACATATTCCCGGAAAATGAGTTTTTTGTTAATAACTTCCGTCACAATGTCGATATCTTCACAAAATTTTACAAATTAAAATCTTATGTCAACAGAATTTATCCAGAAAAAAACTTTTTTCGATCGGTCCATAATTGGACATAGCTCCCATACAAGGTCCCCTCCCGAAAATGACTTAAACGCGCATAACTCATTACTTAATTTAGATATCCATATAAAATTTGGCACAAGTATTGCCCTTATATACAGAAATATTGCTATGAAATTTTTTTCCGATCGGTCCATAATTGGTCATAGCTCCCATACAAGGTCCCCTCCCGAAAATCACTTAAAACCACATAACTCATTAGTAAATGAAGATATCCATATCAAATTTGGTACAAGTATTGCTCTTGTATACAGAAATATTATTGCGAAATTTTTTTCCGATCGGTTCATAATTGGTCATAGCTCCCATACAAGGTCCCCTCCCGAAAATCACTTAAAACCACATAACTCATTAGTAAATGAAAATATCCACATAAAATTTGGTACAAGTATTGCTCTTATATACAAAAATTTTACTAAGAAAGTTTTTTTGGATCGGTCCATAATTAGTCATAGCTCCCATACAAGGTCCCCTCCCGAAAATCACTTGAACGCGCATAACTCATTACTAAATTAAGATATCCACATAAAAATTTGGTACAAGTATTGCTTATATGTACAGAAATATTACTGTGAAATTGTTTTCCTATCGGTCCATAATTGATCATAGCTCCCATACAAGGTCCCTTTCAGAAAAACACTTAAAGGCACATAGCTCATTACCAAATAGTGTTACCCATAAAATATTTGGCATTAATACTATTTTTGTACACATAAATTTTATTTCAAAATTTTTTCACGATCTGTCTATCCTTGGTCATAGCTCCCATACAAGGTTCCCTCCCGGAAATCACTTAAACGCACATAACTCATTACCAAATATTGATATCCATACATTTAGCAAAAATATTGCTCTTATATATAAATTAAACTATAAAATTGTTTTACGATCTGTCCATATTTGCTCATAGCTCTCCAGAAAATCACTTAAATGAAAATGAAAATCACTATTCATTACCAAATAATGATATAGACACAGAATTTTTAAATTTTGTCTTTATATACATAATTGGTCATAACTCACATACAAGGTCCTTTTACGAAAATCTCTTAAACGCACATTACTCATTACCAAATAAAGCTATTGATACAAATTTGGCACAAATATTAGTTTTGTATACAAAAATTCTATGTCAAGAATTTTCACGATCGGTTCATAACACGGGTGCGGTCGGTCCCATACAAGGTTCCCTTCAGAAAATCACATAAACATACATTACTTATTACTAAATTACGATATTGATACAAAATTTGACTGAAATATAGCTTTTATGTACAGAAATTTTGCTTAAAGAATATTTTACGATCGGTCTATAATTGGTCATATCTCCCATACTAGGTCCTGCCCCTAAAAGCGCTTTAACCGTATTTAACTAGTTATCATTAGCATTATCAATTTGTGTAGAACAAAATTATATATATGTATTTGGAAAATCCTTAAATCTTTCACACACGAATACATGCAAATTACTAAATATCGCTAAACGCTATAAAAATACATATAAAGAAAATGGCGTTTGTAATTTTCAATAAATCTTGGAATTGTAATAGATTTAAGCTGTTTAAATCTTGGGATTTTTTTAAGACATGAGAAAACTTATTTCTACAAATATTTGATCAATTAGAAAAGTATTAAAATATAGAAGAAGTTGGTGGAGGGTATTTAAGATTCGGCTCAGCCGAATATAGCTCTCTAACTTGTTATTTTTCTATTTGCAGGTAAATATTTGTGATGAAAAAAGTCGGTATCAATTACAATTACTTGTAATGTATAATTGACTAATATCCATTTACATTTTGACCATTTTGTAAATAAGAATTAACAATTACATGTAATTGTGCATTTTTTTCTACACAGTTATATACAATAGCTTGTAATTTATAATTAACGTATATCCAATTACAATTACTTAAAGTTTGACAGTTTCAATTACTTGTAATTGTAATTGAAGTTTTCCAATTACATATATGCAAATGTAAATTGTTTCCTATACAATAGTAATTGTTAATACCTAAATTACGATTGTAAATAATTGCAATTGGTAAATTTCATTTACAATTACAAGTAATTGTCGTGGTTAAAACTTCAATTACAAATATTGGTAAATGGTTATTGGTCAATTACACATTATAAATAATTGTAATTGACAAAACTTCAAAAACAATTACAAGTAATAGTAATTGGTTATTGCTCAATTACACTTTAACAAGACAAGACTTTACGTAAAATTTTATATGTGAAAAATAAAACGAAATTCTGTCCATATCACAAAAAAGGAGAATAATAGCCCTTCTAATTTGTGCAAATGTGCAGTATCAACTTTAACCTCTTAAAGTTCATTCCTTCATCAATGGCCATAAAAAGAGACTTATTTACGTTTATGTCCTCTATGTAACTCTTAACGACAACATGTGATAATGACAATGAAATGTTTGTTTTTAGTCATGACTGTTTTTATGTTTATGTCAGTTTTAATACTCATAAAACGGAAGTCGGAAAAATAGCGGCTATTCATATTCTTATACATACATACATTCACTCCTATTTATACTTACACTGAGAAAAAATTGTATTACCTATAATTACCATGGTCATTCTAGGGAAAGCGACAATATTATATTGTCGTGTCGCTTATCAAGCACAGTATGATATGTGACACCTAAACAAGTTATTGCAATGACCATAATGTTGTAGATTTTCTCTGAGTGTGTGTTGAAAAATTTTAGTAGGTGTAGTTATTACCATGTGAGTTTAATAATGTTATTTGTGTTTTTTTATAGACAGTTTTAATATCTACTCTAAGTGTAATAATCTCATGTACAAAGCATTTTATTGAGCAACTATACACACTTTATGCCACAAAAAGAGCAAAAACATGCAAAAGAAACAAGTTGAAAATCATGTTTAAAAATTCATAACTAAAAAATTATAAAAATGTAGGGGTTAATGTAATAAACTGAAGTCCATAACTAAAGCCAGCCATTTTTTAAAAAGATTTTTAAGATATATAAGTTTCAAACAATCCTGCAGTTATTAATTACAATCTAAGAACTATGCAAGCCTAACAGTAGGCAATGGTTATTTGCATATACTTTTTATACTAAATAAGAGTATAAATTCTCGGAATATTCTCGATAAAATAGTCTCTCTAAAGAAAATTTTCTAAAAATTTTTTTCTTAATAAAAAAAAGATTCCAATAAAATGTTCTCTTTATAGAATTTGTTTCTATAATTTTTTTCTTAATAGAAAAAATTTCAATAAAATGTCCTCTTTATAGAATTTGTTCCTTTGATAAAAACAACAGTTAACTCTTCGCTAACTGATTCATTTAATTACATACAAAATAATCCTCATACAGTCTAATAATTATGCAAGCCTAACAGTATGCAACGGGTTTTTTGCATATAACAACTTTTTTTATACTAAATAACAGAATAAATTCTTGGAATATTCTCGATTAAATACTCTCTTTAAAGAAAATTAAAAAAAAAATTCTTAATAGAAAAAATTCCAATCAAATGTTCTCTTTATAGAATTGATAAACACTTTGCCAACTGATTCATTTAAACTGCATGTATGCAATAAGCAATTGACCTGCTTTTATACACACAGTAACAAATTATCTACAAATGTGCGAGTTTTAAAATAAATTTTACTGAATAAAGTAAAAATTGAAAACTGAAAGTATGTTTGGGCCCGCCAGCAACAAATAAGTGCTGGTGACATTTAATATTACTCTATGAACGCTTGGATGGTTGTTGCAACAAATATTATTGTTGTCTGTCTGTTGGCCATTATTAAATTTGTTCACGTTACTGTTGTGTCGTCGTGTAATGACATTTTGCCTGCTCATAATGATAGTGATGACAATTTTTGCAATGTTTTGCCAACAATTTTCGTTTTTTTTTCAATTTTGTTGTTCGAAATTGAAACGGAAATAATAATTTTCGAAAATTTTATTTACCAACCAGATTGTCTTTATAGATACGATAATGCTGGCTGCGCTGGGTGGGTGGGGTGTAGTGGTAAGCGTCAATGACCATTCATTTGTATGCTTCACAATTTAGGGGAATGTAATCGTGCATTATGAATGTTGGTGTAAAACTCTTGCGTTCATATGCGTTTTTGGAAAAAGAAACAACATAACATGACTTGACCTGACCAAACAATAAACGTTATGCATTTTTAACGGGCCAAGAATATTGTACAAGAATTCATATGGTTATTTGTATGTTTTAACGGAAGGGATTTTGTAAAAACGACCTACCAGCGAATATAGTTTCAATTGCATTATGTTTGGGTGTTTATAAATTCGATTATTATACCCACCATCAAAAAAGATGGGGGGTATATTGATTTTGCCATTCCGTTTGTAACACATCGAAATATTGGTCATAGACCCATAAAAGTATATATTCTCCGGGTCCTTATTAAATTCTAAGACGATCTAGCCGATCCGTCCGTCTCTCCGTCCTTCCGTCTGTCTGTTGAAATCACGATAGGGACCACACCAGAGGAGCTAGACAATGAAGTCGAGAGTTTAACGTGAACACCTGCCTTGACGGCCTAATTCCACGGTGGTCTTTTTCACCCACAGGGTAGACTAGAGACGGTCTACCCGCGCCCCTGAATTCTTCAATGAAGAACTCAGGTAGCAATTTTTGTACATGGCTGAGCCGGTCCATGTACAAGTACTTTGTTAAAGAACTCGAGCTATCTAATCTCTTGCCATAGTAGCCCCGTTGCGGAATGACAGGCAGCATGGGATCAATCCCAATGCAAACCCCGACAAGGAAAAAGCAATCACTGGTCTAAAGTCAATAGAAGGGGGTGACAAGTCCCAACATCAGGTGAAATCAATCTTCCGGTAAGCCGGAAGGTGACCACCCTTATGATGTCATGAAAGATTGCATTATTCAAAATGCAATCCCCATCATCTAATGACCCATTCCAGTGCATTCCTTAACCTCTTTAAGCCCGCGCAACCACACTACTGAGATGGCCCTGTTGGTTTGGCAACAGCACCTAGAGACATATTTGGTAGTCCGAAATACCCAACAAAATGGATCAGGATCCCTCTTTTATGAACCGATCAATGTAACAAAGGAAATAGGAATTTCCAAAGTCAATTGATTCCAATAATTGCCCCGACAAATTAGTCGCGTAGCATGTATCAATATATCCTGTTGAGATGGCAACAGCACCGAAGAACTTCCCCGAAGCGTAAAAAGGCATACTAAATCAGTACTAATCTCCAATATATGGAGACTTTCCCGATCTTTCACCAATTTCCGCATCAGTTCCATTCCCATGATCATAAAGATCGCTCTACGGGATGACAGGCAACCATTGAATACTAACCTGACAATTCCCCAGCATATACCGGCGTCCCACTACACGACCGGTAAGAAATACCGATCGGGTTTAGGAATCCAGCATATGCTGCTTTGTACACAGACCTGTTCGAAGAGAGAATTATCCAACCCATTAGGTATAGGATATATCAGTCCTTAAACCAACATTCTCTCCCCGCGATTTGGGTTTCAACCACAGCCACTACGTGGATCCCGAAGGAACCTCAACCAATTGACCGGCCAGGACTAGGCCTGTTGGTTTGGCAACAGCACCTAGAGACATATTTGGTAGTCCGAAATACCCGACAAAATGGATCAGGATCCCTCTTTTATGAACCGATCAATGTAACAAAGGAAATAGGAATTTCCAAAGTCAATTGATTCCAATAATTGCCCCGACAAATTAGTCGCGTAGCATGTATCAATATATCCTGTTGAGATGGCAACAGCACCGAAGAACTTCCCCGAAGCGTAAAAAGGCATACTAAATCAGTACTAATCTCCAATATATGGAGACTTTCCCGATCTTTCACCAATTTCCGCATCAGTTCCATTCCCATGATCATAAAGATCGCTCTACGGGATGACAGGCAACCATTGAATACTAACCTGACAATTCCCCAGCATATACCGGCGTCCCACTACACGACCGGTAAGAAATACCGATCGGGTTTAGGAATCCAGCATATGCTGCTTTGTACACAGACCTGTTCGAAGAGAGAATTATATCAACCCATTAGGTATAGGATATATCAGTCCTTAAACCAACATTCTCTCCCCGCGATTTGGGTTTCAACCACAGCCACTACGTGGATCCCGAAGGAACCTCAACCAATTGACCGGCCAGGACTAGGTCCTGTGGGCAACCGGCCACCCGTAGTGCCAGATTATATGGTACTCTGGTTAGACCCCATGCCAGATCATTCCAAGGAAAGGCCGAGGATACATCTGATCATCACCAGTTTATAGTCCCGGCAGACTAGAGGTATTGGTAGCACCTCTTTTCCCCGGGATATTGCAATAACACCAAGGTGTAGCTTTCACCAAGGTAACATGCCCCCGGGGGGAGAGGAGCTAGACAGTTGAAATTTTGTATAAATATTCTCTATTACTAAGGTTTGTTTGGTATTGAAAATAGGTAATATCGGTCCACTTTTTCGGATAGCACCCATACAAGTGGACCTCCAAAAAACAGCTTTAACGGGCATAACTGCTTTAGAAGTACGAGTATAGCGATGGAATTCGACATAAACAAGTTTCATATGACCCAAAATCTTTCTACAAAATTCTTGGAGGATCAGTCCATAATTGACCCTACCCCCCATATAAGGTTCCCTTTAGAAAATGACTTTAACACTAATTACTGGCCCAAAAATGCGAGTATAGCAATGATATTCGGTATAAGTAAGTTTCTTAAGAACCAAAACCTTTTAACCAATTTTTTTAAGGATCGGCCCATAAATGACCATACCCCCCATATAAGGTCCCCTTTAGAAACACTTTTAACACTCATTACTGGCCCAAAAATATGAGTATAGTGATAAAATTCGGAATAAGTAAGTTTCTTAGGGACCAAAACTTCTCTACAAATTTTATTTAAGGTCGGCCCATAAATGACCCTACCGCCATATAAGGTCCCCTTCAGAAAATTACTTTAACACTTATTACTGGCCTAAAAATTCAAGTATAGCGATGAAATTCGGTATAAGTAAGTTTATTACGAACCAAACCTTTTTAACCAATTTTTTTTAAATGACCCTACCCCCCATATAAAGTCCCCTTTAGAAAATGACTTTAACACTCATTACTGGCCCAAAAATGCGAGTATAGCGATGAAATTCGGTACAAGTAAGTCTCTTACGAACCAAAACCTCTTTACAAATTTTTTTTAGGATCGGCCCATAAATGACCCTACCCCCCATATAAGGTCCCCTTCAGCAAATGGCTTTAACACTGGCCTAAAAATTCGAGTACAGCGATGATATTCAATATAAACAAGTTTTATATGAACCAAAATCGGTCTACAAAAAGTTATGAGGATAGCTCAACAATTGACCATTCCCCTCATATGAGATCCTCTTTAGAAAATTTGATGAAGAAAAGTCACAAAATTACTAGTACAGCGATTAAAATCGACATAAAAAAGTTTATACTTATTAACATAGTTCTTCATTCCGAATTTAATGAGGACTGATTTAGCACCTAGCCCCTATAAAATGTTCTCTTCAGGAAAGAGTTTTGGTTATTAAAATACGGGTTTTCCTTACTTAAAATACGAGTTTTCGTTACTTAAAATACGAGTATTGCTCTGAAATTTGGCATAAACAAGTTCTATACAAACGAAATCTATGTACAACATTTTATGAGTATCGGTTCATAATTGACGCATATAAACCTCTTCAGAAAATTACTCATACACTCACGGTTTAAAAATTGATATTAATTTAAATTTAAAAATTAATATTTTGTTAGTTCAAAAGAGCTCGGTCCATAATTGACATAAGCCATATTCCAAATATTACCCTGATGTTTGTAGGGGAGCATTACTTTTACGGCATACGGTTTGATGGTGGGGATATGAGATTCGGCACAGCCGAATATAACACTCTTCCTTGTTTTTGAATTGTATTCAACCGAAAACTTAAACTGTTCGAATATGAATTTCCATGTGTATGTATGTGAGCCTAAACCAAAATATCGGGCCATGCATTTCGTTAGCACGTTTGCTGGCAGTAGTTTCCATTTCAGTTTTCATATTCTGTGATTGTAAACATACATTTTTGCTGAGTGATTAGGAGCATTCATTGTTTAATCCCCGAATTGAATTTTCTTTCAGTTGATTTAATATCAAATGTTCTTTGTTTACAACGCTGATAATGGGAATATTTTTAGAAAGTAGATGTAAAATTGATTGTCTTCTTACCTCGGGCTCCTAACTTATTTATGATAACTCAATTTTTACCTTATCATAAGATAAACGAACAAATTTACAAAATATAAAGGGCTGTTTAGTTAATAGGAATTTTTTCTACAGACCTAAGTTAGGCATTACAACTGTTATTTTCTCATTTACTACAAATCCGACATATGTAAGTATGTAGTATAGATTAATGTGATTATAATCTGAACTTAAACTATATTCTAACTTATCAAAGATAAGAAGAAAACAATAATTTTAGTTTTAGAACAAACAATACCCATTTTGCAGCCTTGAAAATATGCTGCATACTTTTGTTACTTAGTTGAAAACAACAAAAATGTTTGCCTATTTTAATGAATAATTTAAACCAGTTACAATTTCAATAATTTATGCAAACAAAATAAACTATATTTTGTTTACAATGAATGTCATTTTCACTTTTAGTAATAAAGCCTAAAACTATACAATACATAAACGTATAATTAACATTTCGTGGAAGCAAGATTATTTTTCTTTACAAATTTAAATACATATTTAGTTAAAGAGGAATTAAGATAAATTTAAATCTTCCTATTCATTTTATAAAATCATGTACATGATTTATATTATTGATCTAAATTCAACTGATTTTTTCACCTTAAACTAAAAACAGTTAATAGCATACATTTTGGCATAAAATACAAAATGAAGTCATGACTTATAATACAATGGTTTTACTAATGATTACTAAGGTCATTTTCTATTCAAATAGTGAAATAAAATCAGGATAACATTTAATAAAACTGGAGTCTTTGGTATCTTTCAAAATCACGCTTTTCAAATAAAGCCTAAAACTACACTATACATTATGCCAGTTTACCATGACAAGATTTTAACGTTTATCACATTAATCAGTTGTTTTGTAGGATATTTCGAACTAATGAAAGATTTCTATCATTTTCAATTCATTACACTACTATATATAGATTTTTCACATTTATCCTTGTTATACCCTACACCACTTTAGTGGGGAGGGTATATTGGATTTGTGCTGATGTTTGTAACATACAAAAATATTCGTCCTAGACCCACCTTAAAGTATACCAATCGGCTTAGAATTTTCTGAGTCGATTAAGCCATGTCCGTCCGTCCGTCCGTCTGGCTGGCTGGCTGTCCATGTAAACCTTGTGCGCAAGGTACAGGTCGCAATTTTCAAGATAATTGGATGAAATTTGGCACGCACGTTTTATTTGACCTAAGGACGAAGCCTATTGAAAATGGTTAAGATCGGTCCATTATTTCACCTAGCCCCCATAGAACAGAACCCCCCGAAAAGGGCTTCTGAGCTCATAATTATGTTAAATATACATATATATCGATAAAATACGACACACCTAAGTTTTATAGAAGTCTTGATGACCCTGCCAAATTTCATAAAGATCGGGCCTCATTTGACCCTAGCTCCCATACAAAGTCCCCTTCAGAAAATTACTTGAATGTCCCAAATTAGCTTATAAACACAAATATCGCGATGAAATTCAGCACAATAAAATATTATGTCAATATAAATATATTCACAAAATTTTATCGGGCTTGGTCCATATTTGCCCCTAGCCCCCATATAAAGCCTCTTTCAGAAAATTAGTTTTTCATCCATAAATTGCTTAAATGTATCGAAACAAGGGAATATTGAAGATAAATGCTTTATTATGAAAAATAAATCACATTTAATATTCATAACTGGTGTAGGGTATCATATGGTCGGCCACGCCCGACTATAATTTCTTACTTGGTTTTTTTTTTCTTTTTTACCATCCTCCACATAACGAATTGATTTGAACATTTAACAGATTCAAAGCCTTATTGATTAACATTTTTCAATACAGAAAAAATGTGCGCATTACGTTTAACATAATAGAGGAATGAATAATTTTGGCAATTTTAGAAACATCATTAATCACCGAAATGTTGAAGTTATTCTTTTTCCGTTTTTCTTATTTAGTGCGAAAATATATTTAAATTCTTTTTTTGTTTTGTTTAGGAGAAAGAATTTGCGTAAGTTGAAATTGGAATTTCTTGCCTGTTGTGTTAAATAATAAGAACAGAAAATATTCTTAATTTGATAATGAATTACACAATTATTACAATTCATTATTTATGAAGAATGATAAATTATGTGCATTTGTTTTATGGAAAAATGTGTTGGCAAAATTATTAACATGATATTATGTTGAGGAGTTGTATATGGTTATAACCCACACCACTATACTGCGGTAAGTATTATGTGTTTGTGCTAATGTTTTCAACAGTCAAAAAAGTCCTATACCCACCTTAAAGTATACGAATCGGATCAGAATCATTTGTCCGTCTGTACTTATGTTCTATTAAACCTTGTTCGTTCACTACAGGTCACAATTTTCAAGATAATCTAATGATATTTGGCACATACTCCCCTTTCCAATATAGTGGAGATGGTAGCATGTATCTTTTTGCTAATATTTTGTTCTACACCCACCATTAAGAATACTGATTGATTCAGAATAACTTTTTAGTCATTTCACGATGCTCATCCCAATGTCAATGTAAACGTTGTTATCAGATGGAAATTGAGAAATAGAAATCAGGTCCGCTGCGAAGCCTATTGAAACCGATTGAAATCGTTTCATTATTTCAGTTCGGTTCCATAGAACCCAACCACTAGAATAAGACGTTTGGTCTCTCATTTATATTAAATATACTAGGATCTCTACAAATATCGGCACAATTAAGTTGTACACGATCCATGATGATTCCACGTTGCGGATCATATACTCCTACAATTCTAGCAAGGGAGTAGTTTTGAGATGTACTGCATGGATGAATTACGTGATCCTCATCTAGGACATCACAGTGTTTTCATATGTACATTCATATTTGGATTAGTCCAGGACCTTTAAGTAGCAGTTTTTGAACGCGTGTGTAGAGTAGTGGAAACACTAGTATCGTGAAAATATTTCGGAAAAAGAGTCAGTTTTTCGTCAAAAAATTTCTTAAATATTTTAAAATCAAGAAAAAAATTCAAAATCAATATTTTATTAATAACTAGCGTAGGGTATCATATAGTCGCCCTTGACCGACTCCCTTATTATTTTTATTATTATTTTCGAAATAAAATAAATGTTATTAAAAAGTTTTAAAACGTCTTAATGAAGTTTAAAACATAATTTTAAACTTTTTCGGATAATTACTTGCTCCAAGAAAATATAAATTTATGACTTCACATAAGAATACACGTCTGTGAAACCATGAAAACCCTGCAATTTGGAGTGACTATTAAAAGCTGATATATAATTACTTTATAACTGTAGTCACCCAAGGTTAAAGTAATTTCAGTTATATTACGTTTAAAAATTGGATAATTGACCCTTAAATAAATTTTAGAATTCTTTGCAGCAAATTACTTAAGCAGTTACTATTGACTACCCACTATATTACGTCGGCGGTATAATCCAACCAATTGACTTCTCTCCACATTTGGAAGAAATTTTCTTTAACAGGGATACATTGTCTCCTGGGGAAACTACTATTACAATATCAAATAACTCATACATTATAAGAAAAGCTATATCAAGAGCGAAAGCAAAAAAAAACAAGTAAGAAATTATAGTCGGGCGAGGCCGACCATATAATACCCTACACCTTTGACAAAAATATAATGTGATTTAGTTGCCATAATAAAGCATTTAAGTTGAATTGTACCTTGCCTTAGATATACATACTTAAGCCGTTTATTGTTGAATAAAATTGTGGACATTTAAGTGAAATTTTGATGGGGGCTTTTCATAGGGGCTAGGGTCATATGAGAACCTATTATTATGGAATTCGTGGGGGTCATCAAGTCTTGTATACAACTTGGTTATTGCAGCTTTTTGTCGAGATATGAGTATATTAAACATAATTATGAACTTAAAAGCCCTATTCGGCGGGTTCAGTTGTATGGGGGCTAGGTGAAATAATGGTCCGATGTAAACCATTTTCAACAGGCTTCATCTACTGTAACATAAAAGATCATGTGCTAAATTTCATTGAATTATCTCCGAAATTGCGACTTGTAGTTTGATTACAAGTTTTAAAAGCCCTATTCGAGGGGTTCAGTTGTATGGGGGCTAGGTGAAATAATGGACCGATGTTAACCATTTTCAACAGGCTTCGTCCCTGGAACAATAGAAGATCATGTACCAAATTTCATTGAATTACCTTCAAAATTGCGACCTGTAGTTTGATTACAAATTTTAAAAGCCCTATTCGAGGGGTTCAGTTGTATGGGGGCTAGGTGAAATAATGGACCGATGTAAACCATTTCCAACAGGCTTCATCTACGGTACCATAAAAGATCATGTACCAAATTTCATTGAATTATCTTCAAAATTGCGACCTGTAGTTTGATTACAAGTTTTAAAAGCCCTATTCGGGGGTTCAGTTGTATGGGGGCTAGGTGAAATAATGGACCGATGTTAACCATTTTCAATAGGCTTCGTCTACGGTACCATAAAAGATCATGTGCTAAATTTCATTGAATTATCTCCGAAATTGCGACCTGTAGTTTGATTACAAGTTTGAAAAGCCCTATTCGAGGGGTTCAGTTGTATGGGGGCTAGGTGAAATAATGGACCGATCTTAACCATTTTCAATAGGCTTCGTCCCTGGGACAATAGAAGATCATGTACCAAATTTCATTGAATTATCTTCAAAATTGCGACCTGTAGTTTGATTACAAGGTTTACATGGACGGACGGACGGACGGACAGACGGACGGACAGACGGACGGACAGACGGACGGACATAGCTTAATCGACTCAGAAAATGATTTCGAGCCGATTGGTATACTTTAAGGTGGGTGTAGGACCAATATTATTGTGCGTTACAAACATCAGCACAAACCCAATATACCCTCCCCACTAAAGTGGTGTAGGGTATAAAAAGTAGTGAATAAACTATAACGAACCGTAACCAAGCAGCAAGTAAGCAGAATGTCACATGCTTCATAATCGCATTTGTTACAGGATGCATTTTATTTTGAAATATTTTTGTTATTTTTATTTTTCAACTTTTTACCGTATATTGTTGCTGTTGGCGACATTGTTGTTAAAGAAAATTTTCTAGAAATGAGAAAAAAATTCAAGATTAAAATAAACCTTCTTGACACAAAACAATTGTGTCATGAAAGGAACTGAAATTTTTTCTACTTTTACTTTTATTTGCACAAAAAAAGCGAATACATACTTAAAGAATTTAAAATGTCAGGCACTTAAAATTTAAGATTTTACTATACAACTCCTTTAAAAACTTTTTTTCAAGTTTAAAGTACTAGTAAATAGTGTTTGCCTTTTTTACTAATGCTACCCTAAAGTATGCAAACGTTTTTCAACAAAACTTTCTTTAGCAGTTAGGCTGCAATGTTTGTACTTTTCTCGTCTTGTCTAGAGTGTTTTTACCAAGGAAAAATATAATGCATTTACTTTGACTGTTGTAGACTTTTATAGCAAAAACTTTCATTGTGGTTTTCATAAGTCGGCCCTTTATGGGTGTTGCCGGTATTATTTTGTAGTTATATATAATTTCTGTTCTAATGACACAGTTTTTAAACTAAGCATTCGTTAGATATGTTTATCAGAAAGCTTAAAATGTGACACATTTTTGTTACTAGTAGTTACGAAATATCTGTTAACGTTTTAAATTCTCTAATGACAGTAACATAAAACATAGAATTAATAATAAAAATTGTTATCATACATTTTCAAATATGTATTATGCATTAACTTGTATTTGAAAACAACAGCATGTGAGTGTTATAAAATTAAGGGATTAAACATTACATTATGTTAAGCTATATTTTATATATAATAATTTGCCTGAAAGTAGGCAATGTTTTGTTGCTAGTAAAATAAGCATAATTATAATTACAATGAAAAATTTTACATAATCACATCATAATCAGTTTATAAAATCAATTTTGCAAGAATATTTTGAAATTTTCAGGGTTTAAAAAATTACCATCACAATCGAATTTATTATAAATCTTTATAACTTTAAATACTTTAAATATTTTCACAATTAAGTTTCAATATTTTATGGAATTGAATTTTCAAAAAACTGCTTCTTCAAAGTCTTTGTTGCTTGCCTTTAACATTTTGTCATTTCCCTAGTGTTAAGGTCTTTTTATTTATTTTCTCTTTTGATCCGAAAAACAAAACAACCAAAAGCGTTTTCTTAAATTTTACGGAAATTCTCAATGACACTAGCAATATGCTGCTTCATGAAAACAAACAAAAAATAAATCAAAGACTTTCAAAGACTTGATTTTTTTAAAGAATATTTTTGTCATACACTTTTCTCTCCACTTCCTTTTGGTTTTTTTTTTTAATTTTTCTTTACTGATGAAAAATTTGTCTTTTTAATGAAAATTCTATTAATAAAACGATTGCTCTTTTGCCTTGTTTTTGTTTAAAGGAAATTTTAGATGAACAAATATAATAAGTTTATTTACCCTTCACCACCATCAGTGGTGATAGAGGGTATATATAAGTTTGTCATTCCGTGTGTAACACCAAGAAATATTCATCTGAGACCCAACAAAGTATATATATTCTGGGTCCTTATCAAATTCTACGTCAATTTAGCTATGTCCGTCTGCCTGCCTAAAACACGATCACGTTATAACTAAGCAAACGAAATAAACCTAAATCACCAAAAATATTCATTGTTATCCTAACCAGTTTGGTATTGAAAATCAGCAAAATCGGTTCACAATGTTAAAAGTTATGAGTAAAAATGTTAGACTACCTCGAAAAAAAATTACGTTTTTTTCGTAATTCTTAAGTCGTTTTCTCAGAAACTGCAAAGGTTAATTCGATGAATTTTGTCATACAATAAATTTTTTATTCAGGCATCAATTATGTTGAAAATAAAAACAATCTATCTTAAATTTCCCATAGCCTCATATTAAGGTACATATTTCCGGAAATGGATGTTAATAACTTAATCAAAAATATCGGTATCAACGCAAAATTTTGCACATCTATCTATATATATAAAAATGAATGTGTGTTTGTTTGTATGTTTGTATGTTTGAACGTTATAGACTACTAAACGGCTGAACCGATTTTCTTGAAATTTTCACAGCATATTCCTGCATGTCTGGAATAGGTAATAGGCTACTTTTTATTTCGAAATTTCAAGTGGGCGATGAGCCACGCCCACATTAAGAAAATATAAAATCCGTATATTTTAGATAATATTACAGTTAAAGTCCTCAAATTTTGTCGGAGCCACTTTAGTGTCAATATGATCATTTAGGACAAAAAGTAGGCGGACTAGCATTAGGGGGCGTGGTACCTCCCATATAAATTAAATACAAAAATTCGTTTATCTGGGAAACTAATAGAACTAAATTCTTAAAATTTAGCACGAAGAACTTTAACATCCATATAAACATTTTGGGTAATAAATTGGCGGACTACCCATGAGGGGAGCGGCACCTCCCATATTAATTAAATACAAAAATTCGTTTATCTGGGAAACTAATAGAACTAAATTCTTAAAATTTTGCACAAAGAACTTTAACATCCATATAAACATTTTGGGTAAAAAATTGGCGGACTACCCATGAGGGGAGCGGCACCTCCCATATTAATTAAAAACAAAAATTCGTTTATCTGGGAAACTAATAGAACTAAATTCTTAAAATTTTGCACGAAGAACTTTAATATTCATCTGAACATTTTTAAGGAAAAAAGAGCGGACTTTCATCTGGGGGGCTTGGAGCCCCCATATGAATAAAATAGAAAAATTCGTATATCTGAGAAACAATTAGAGCTAGAATCATTAAATTTTACTTGAAGAACTTTGACATTCACCTGAACATTTAGAATATAACGGGCGGACTTCCAATGGGTTACTTGGTACCTCCCATATGAATTAAATACAAAATTTCGTTTAACTGGGAAACTAATAGAACTAGATTCTTCAAATTTTGAACAAATTATTTTAATAATCATCTGAATATTTTGGAGGAAAAAGGGCGGACTTTCATCCGGGGGGCTTGAAGCCCCCACATGAATTAAATTCGTATATCTGAGAAACTATTAGAGCTAGAATCTTAAAATTTTACATGAAGAACTTTGACATTCATTTGAACATTTAGAGAATAACGGGCGGACTTTCAATGGGGGGCTTTGCACCACATATATGAATTAAATACAAAATTTCGTACATCTTGGAAACTCTTATATTATTCAAATTTTTTGTAGATAGATAGAAATTGGCGATAGATAGAAACTGGCGAACTTGCAATAATTTGCTTGACATCTTTTATATGTAACATATAATAAATCTGGTATTTATTTATACATATTCCTTTTAGGGTAGCAAAGCACACTGGGTATAGCTAGTATGAATATAATATTAAGAGAAACCATACTACCAACGTAGATCTCAGTTGGTCCACAATTGGTCATAGCTCTCATATAAGGCCCACTTACGTCCATAATTGGTCATAGCTCCCATATAAGGTCCACTTCCGAAAATCATTGGCTAATGTAGGTATCATGGTAAAATTCGACATGAATATGTTTTGTGTATATATAAATGAATCTTCGAATTTTTTTCTGGATAGGCCCTTAATTGGTCATAGCTCCCATATAAGGTCCACTTTCGAAAATAACTTAAACGCATATTATTTATTAACTAATAAAGCTATGGGGGTAAAATTCGACGATGTTCGATGTTTTGTATATACAAATCATTATGCGAAATTTTTCCCTAATCGGTCCATAATTGGTCACAAATCCCAATGAGAATCATTTCCGAAAATAACTTAAATGCACAATTTCATTTACAATAAAAGTTATCTGGTTAAAATCCAACTTTAAAAATGTTTTGTGTATATATAAATCATTAAAAGCAATTTTTTTCCGGATCGGTCCATAAATATTCATAGCTCCCAAATAAGGTTCACTTCTGAAAATCACTTAATACCACCTAATTCATTATTAAATGATTATATCCGGATAAAATTCGACATGAGCATATTCTGTGTATTGATAAAGCATTCTGCCAAAATGTTTTTCAATTGATCCGTTATAGATCGTAGCTCCCATATAAGATCAACAACATCGTTTAAAGAACCCATAAACGAAAATCACTTAAAATAAATTGTTTCGACCTCATTAAAATAAGTTCCATATACGCATAAAGAAATTTCTAAATGATTTTACCCTCACCATGGAAACAAAACATATGCCGAGTTATCTAAAAACTAGGTAGTTAAATGGATTTTAATAAAAAATAGCTTGCTGGTGAAGGGTATTTAAGATTCGGCATGGCCGAATATAGCACTCTAACTTGTTTAATAATTTAATTCTTAAAATGTAAAAAACCGTAAAAACATTTGTGACACCTCAAACATTTACATACACACGTACTAACATGCATGCATATGCCGTTTGTTTTATCAGTGTTTAAGTGTTTTCTGCATCTCCATTATAGAAGATTTACAGAAACTGAATGTATCCATGCGATTGTTGGCAAATTTTATGGCTTTTTTGTGGCATCTTTAACTGGTTATGGTTGTGAATATTATAAATGTATGTAGAAGCATGCACTCAAACATGCTTAAAGTATAAGCATACAACGTGCAGCAAACATTTAAGTTGCAATCCCCTGTAAATATGAAATCCAAATAGTTTTTATATATAAGATATTTTAAAAATCTGTTTGATGGACACTATTTTAATGCCATTTTCCTAAATACTTGATATTAATTTCAAAATTACATTTATTGATTTTGACTTTATGTTTGCTGGGTTAACATTTTTATATTCATACATTTAAGTATATTACCGAGTGTATGTGAGTTTTTTTTTTTGTTTTTTAATTGTCACCATCATTTATTTTCCTTCTGTCACTTTATGTTGTTACACATTGTTATGGCTTAATATACAATATACACACTGCAATCTCAAGTTTTTATATTGAATAAAATGAATAAAGAGGTGGGTGTCGTTAAGATGTCGAACGAAATGTTGAGGTTTGCTTTTTATACTCACCATCAAAAAAGATGAGGGGTATATTGATTGATTGGTATATTGATGACGAGTATAGCGATGAAATTCGACATAAATAAGTTTCATATGACCCAAAATCTTTCTACAAAATTTTTGGAGGATCGGTCCATAATTGACCCTACGCCCCATATAAGGTTCCCTTTAGAAAATGACTTTAACACTCATTACTGGCCCAAAAATTCGAGCATAGCGATGATATTCAGTATAAGTAAGTTTCTTAAGAACTAAAATCTTTTAACCAATTTTGTTTAGGATCGGCCCATAAATGACCCTACCCCCCATATAAGGTCCCCTTCTTTAACACTCATTACTGGCCTAAAGATTCGAGGATAGCGATGAAATTCGGTATAAGTAAGTTTATTACGAATCAAACCTTTTTAACCAATTTTTTTTTAAGGATCGGTCCATAAATGACCCTACCACCCATATAAGGTTCCCTTTAGAAAATGACTTTAACACTCATTACTGGCCCAGAAATGTGAGTATAGCTATGAAATTCGGTATAAGTAAAAAGTTTATACTTATTAACATAATTCTTCATTCCGAATATAATGAGGACTGATTTAGCCCCTATAAAACGTTCTCCTCAGGAAAGAGTTTTGGTTATTAAAATACGAGTTTTCCTTACTTAAAATAAGATTATTGCGCTGAAATTTGGCATAAACAAGTTCTATACAAACGAAATCTATGTACAACATTTTATGAGTATCGGTTCATAATTGACGCATATAAAGGTCCTCTTCAAAAAATTACTCATACGCTCACGGCTTAAAAATTGATATTAATTTAAATTTAACAAGCTAGAGTGCTATATTCGAATCTTAAATACCCTCCACCAGCAAGCTACTTTTTATTAAAACCCATTTAACTATCTAAGTTTTAGATAACTTGGCAATATTTTTGTATCTGTACACAGAACATGCTCATTTTGAATTTTGTCCGGATATAATCATTTAATTACAAATTAAGTGGTATTAAGTGATTTTCAAAAGTATACCTTATATGGGAGTTAAGGCAACCTATGAACCGATCCGGAAAAAAAAATCCGTAGAATGATTTATATATACAAAATACACGAATTTTATCCCGATAACTTTGATTGGCAATGTGCATTTGAGTAATTTTCGGAAAGGGTCCTTATATGGGAGTTGTGACCAATTATCAACCGATAAAGAAAAAATTTCGTATAATGATTTATATGCCAAAAAAATCAAGTCGAATTTTACTACAATAGATTTATTAATTAATGAAATATGTGCGTTTAGGTGATTTTCGGAAGTGGACTTTATTTGTATAGGAGCTATGACCTTACACAAAACATATTTGTGTCGAATTTGATCAAGATATCTTTATTTGATAATGAAATATGTGCGTTTAAGTGATTTTTTTGAAGTGGACCTTATATAATAGCTATTACTATATATGAACCAAACCGAAAAAAATTTTGTAGAATGATTTATATGCTTACAAAACATATTCAAGTCGTACTTTATCCCGATAGCTTTATTATTCAAAGAAATATATTCGTTTAACTGATTTTCGCAAGTAGACCCTCTATAGGAGCCTATCCGGAAAAAATTTCGTTGAGTAATTCATATAAAGAGGTAGTCTGGAATTTTTACTCATAACGTTTTACGTTGTGAACCGATTTTGCTGATTTTCAATACCAAACTGCTTATGATAATAGTAAATATTTTGGGTAAATTTGGTTGATATCCTTTGCTTAGTTTTAACGTGAGCGTGTTTTACACAGGTTATAAGGACCCAGAATACATATACTTTGTTGGGTCTTAGATGAATATTTCTTGGTGTTACACACGGAACGACAAACTTATATATACCCTCTATCACCACTGATGGTGGTGGAGGGTATAAAAATTAATATTTTGTTAGTTCAAAAGAGCTCAGTCCATAATTGACTTAAGCCATATTCCAAATATCACCCTGATGTTTGTAGGAGAGCATTCCTTTTACGGCAAACGGTTTGATGGTGGGTATATGAGATTCGGCATAGCCGAATATAACACACTTACTTGTTTTAATAAGACAGCATGTGTTTTAAAGTATTGTTTAACTTAAATTGATAGCTGTTGTAAAATACTATAAATATATATTGCCTATTTATAGGCCGATCATATTTTTCAAAAGTGAAGTCTACATGTAGGATGCAAGCTCTAATATTTAAATATAAATAGCTTAAAAATTCACTTTATTTTCTGAAAACATCCCTTTTCTTAAAGCGACTTTTCTTTCTTTGTTCTTGTTATTTGTTATTCTTTGTTTGATGTTATTCTACACTACAATTTTCCTTTTTTCATATATATGTACTACAAATTCTACAATATATTGCAGATGCATGAGCAGCATGTTGCAATAAAGAAAATCTTCTTAAAGGCAAATGCAAAAACAGACATTTTGTTTAGTTAACAAGTTTATATTACAACAAGTAAGAGTGTTATATTCGACTATACCGAATCTTATATACCCATCATCAAATTGTATGTCGTAAATGGTATGCTCCCCTATAAACAGTACGTCGATATTTGAAATAGGGCTTAAGTCAATTATGGACACATCCTTTTCGTATTAACAAAATATTAATTTTTAAAACCAAAATATTTTTATTCAACTTTCAAACCATGAACATATTGTAAAATTCGGTAGAGAGATTTTGGCTTTTAAGAGACTTACTTTTGTATATCGAATTTCATAGCTATACTCGAATTTTTAAGCCAATAATGTGCGTTAAAGTCATTTCCTGAAGGGGCCATATATGGGGGGTAGGGTCAATTATGGACCGATTCTCATAAAATGCAGTAGAGAGATTTGTGCTCGCAAGAAACTTACTTATTTCGAAATTCAGCGCTGTACTTGTATTTTTAAGCCAGTTGTGGGCGTTAAAGTCAATTTTTAGAGGGGACCATATATGAGGGGTAGGGTCAATTATAGACCGATACTCACAAAATTTGGTAGAGAGAATTTTGCTCACATAATTTCTTCGCTATTCTCGCACTTTTAAAACAGTTATGACTGTTAAAGCTGTTTTTCGGGGGCCCATTTGTATGGGGGCTATGCGAAAACGTTGACCGATATTGCCCATTTTCAATACCAAACAAACCTTACCTATGAAAAACATTTGTGTAAAATTTCAACTCTCTAGCTCTCCGTTCGGACTCTATCGTGCTTTCAACAGACAGACAGACAGACAAACGGACTGACAGACATGGCTAGATCGTCTTTGAATTTAATAAGGACCCAGAATATATATATTTTTGTGGGTGGAAAATCGCCGTTAAATTAATAATTATGGTATTAACAACTCCGCCAACGTTTCAATCAACTCCACTACCATTTCAACCGTCACTTCATCCGTCATTCCGACATCTTCACGAATACAACTCAGAATTCCTCTCATCCATCAAATACAAGTATCCGAATGGTACATCGCACACCAACGCATATCCAATCTTTGCATTATCAGCTCAAATCCAACATTTTATTAATTAACAAGGAGCGGTCAAAGAAACTTATCCCGAAAATTTATATTTCAACGTGTATCAATCTTTAAACCAAGCACCCCTTCCCGCGAATTTGGGTTTAAACGACAGCCACTACGTGGATCCCGAAGGAACCTCAACCAGATTATGTAGTGCTCTGGTTCGACCCCATGTCTAGTCACTCCAACGAAAGGCCGAGGATACATTTGATCATCACCAGTTTATAGTCCCATCAGGCTATAGGTACTGGTAGTAGGGTAGAAGGGGGACCATACGCCACTTTACATATTTTTAATTTTTTTCTTGGTTCGGATACTTAGATATGTTGGCTTTAGTTTTATCCCTTTCAATCTTTCCTAAGTCATCCTCATACACATATTTTTTTAACTTGTCCGCACTGACCAAAAACGGCGATACCGCCCCATCCATGGGGTAAATACGCCAAGGGGATGGGGCAGATTTGTCATTAGTAAAATAAGCCAAAAAAATTAAAAAGTAAAAACTAAAATTTTGCTGTTTTATATTTTAATTCACTAAACAAAGTATAATAAACTAGATATTTATTGTTTATTTCACATAACTAAACAAAAAAAAAAATTAAAACAAATTATTAATGATTTTTTCTATATTTTAACAAAATTTTGTTCTACATCACAAGCATTACATATATTTGGCGAATGTGCCCCACGGGCAGTTCTGGGGTTAGTTTAAATTTTTTTCGGGTTTCAAATTATATTATCGAAAATATTATTATGTCTTATTATTCACTATTATTGACGTTCTATCACTGACCAATATATTTTTTCTATCACAAAAACTAAAAAAGTTAGCACAAAAAAATTCACACAGTGAAATATTTTCACAGCCCTTTGAAAACAAATTTCAAACTTTCAGGGATGATAGATAATCGATAAACAAAAATAAAATTTGATAATGCGATAAAATCAATTACTCGGTTTTCAAGTTATTCGCTTTGGCAGATGTGCCCCTATGGCGTATGATCCCCCTTCTACCCTACCTCTTTACCCCAGGATTCAAATACATCAAAGAAACGTGCCCCAAAGATGGGGGGTAAGAAGGGTGTATATTAGTTTATCACCCTATAAGGCGGAGTCAATTAAGGCATGTCCGTCTGTCTGTCTGTTGAAATCAATTTGCTGAAGACCCCAGATGTCTTTTGGATCTAAATATTCAGTGATTGTGTTTGTTTGTGAGTATGATTTGTTTGTTCTTTATAAGAAACATTAAACCACTGGAAACAACAACAACGTTTAGTATTGGTGTTTGTTGCTTTGAATTTATTTTTTCTGACACAGAGATGGGATAGCATTTATGGACGAAATACAAAGTTTTTGGAAAAATTAAAAAATAAAATTAAAATTTCACATAGGGTACATACAAGATTCGGCACATCACTCTTATTTGTTTATAAGAAAATTTGTAAAAATTTTCTTTTTATAGTAATTTTTCTAACCCCCTCATTTTATAAAACGAAACGACAAACGTTCAAAAAAAAATTGTATGGAAAAAATTCAAATTTTCAAAAATTTCCCAGTATTCTTCATACAAATTTTTTACGTTAACGAGAGTTTCGTTTTATAAAATGAGGGGGTAAATTTCCATGTTATATAAACTTTTCTATACATTTTATAGAATTTATTATAAAGTTCTTTTTTATAGACATTTTTGATAAATTTCCTTTTCTATGGGAAATTTCTAATAAATTTCCCTTTTATAATTTTTGAAAAATTTAGTTTTTGATTTTTTTTCCATAAAAATAATCAAATGTTATTAAATTCCTGTAAGTATGCAACATTTTTTCTACATATTGATATGGAATTATATTTACTTTGCTATATGTATGGTAGATATTTTTCCATAAATTTTTAATTAAACATTTTTAATAAAAAACATTTTTAATAAAAAACATTCAATAACATTGAAATTCTAATTATTCTGCTAAATGAATTTTAAAAATTGTTTAATACAGACACATCAACAATGTATTGATTTCATTTGTTTACATAGTAAAGCAATATCTTTTATGGATTTTTATACCCTCCACCACCATCAGTGGTGATAGAGGGTATATATAACTTTGTCATTCCGTGTGTAACACCAAGAAATATTCATCTGAGAATCAAAGTATATATATTCTGGGTCCTTATCAAATTCTGAGTCGATTTAGCTATGTCCGTCTGTCCGTCTGTCTGTGTAAAACACGCTCACGATAAAACGAAGCAATAGAGTTTAACCAAATTCACCCAAAGTGCACAGAAATATTACTGTGAAATTTTGTTCTGATCGATCCATAATTGGTCATAGCTCCCATACAAGGTCCCCTCCCGAAAATCACTTAAACGCGCATAACTCATTACTTAATTAAGATATCCATATAAAATTTGGTATAAGTATTGCCCATATGCATAGAAATATTACTGTGAAATTTTTTTCCGATCGGTCCATAATTGGTCATAGCTCCCATACAAGGTCCCCTCCCGAAAATCACTTAAACGCGCATAACTCATTACTAAATTAAGATATGCATATAAAATTTGGTATAAGTATTGCCCATATGCATAGAAATATTACAGATAATTTTTTTTCCTATCGGTCCATAACTGGTCATAGCTCCCATACAAGGTCCCCTCCCGAAAATCACTTAAACGCACACAACTCATTACTAAATTAAGATATCAATATAAAATTTGGCACAAGTATTACTCATATGCACAGAAATATTATTATGAAAATTTTTTTCGATCGGTCCATAATTGGTCATAGCTCCCATACAAGGTCCCCTCCCGAAAATCACTTAAACGCGCATAACTCATTGCTTAATTAAGATACCCATATGGTACAAATATTACTCATATGCACAGAAATATTACAGATAAATTTTTTTCCGATCGGTCCATAACTGGTCATAGCTCCCATACAAGGTCCCCTCCCGAAAATCACTTAAACGCACATAACTCATTACTAAATTAAGATATCCATATAAAGTTTGGAAGAAATATTGCTCATATACAGAGAAATATTACTGTGAAATTGTTTTCCTATCGATCCATAATTGATCATAGCTCCCATACAAGGTCCCTCTCAGAAAAACACTTAAAGGCACATAACTCATTACCAAATAATGATATAAATAAATACTATTTTTGTTCATAAATACTATTTTGTAATGCAAAAGCACTTAATGTTATTTCAAAAATTTTTCACGATCGGTCTATATTTGGTCATATCTCTCATACTAGGTCCTGCCCCTAAAAGCGCTTTAACCGTATTTAACTATTTGCATTATCAATTTGTGTAGAACAAAATTATATATATGTATGTATTTTGAAAATCCTTAAATCTTTCACACACATGCATACATGCAAATACTAGATATCGCTAAAGCATATCTTAGGGCGCTATAAAAATTTAAAAGAAAGTGGCGTTTCTAATGTTCAATAAATCTTGGAATTGTAGTAGATTTAAGCTGTTTAAATCTTGGGATTTTTCTATTTATGACATGAGAAAACTTATTTCTACAAATATTTTATTAATTAGAAATGTATTAATACAAAAGTTGCTGGTGGAGGGTATTTAAGATTCGGCTCAGCCGAATATAGCACTCTAACTTGTTTCTTTAATGTTTGTTAATATTTATCTATTGAATATACAATTTTATTACTTGCTAAGTAATAGCAGTCTGCCAAAAAGTATGCAAATATTTTGCTCCATTAATATTTCATATTGTATAGACTTGTGTCTGCAGACAAAATAAAATCAAGGGAAACAGTAAATGCAGGAATATTCGAAGCAAGTAGTAGTATAAAATTTTACTAGAGAATTTTTTTAAAGTCTTTAAAAAGTAACATATTTTAAGGCTAATCACTCATTCTTGACTTATTGCTCAGTTGTTTGAAATTGTTTTAAAAATCTTTTATCATTTTATTGAATGTTTATGAAATATAATTTTTTAATATCTTAAAGTACTTTGACTCTTCCAACTTTTGAAGCAATAAAACAACAATTCATTTGAAGCATTTTTACGAGTATTTGACTTGTTTGTAGCCTGCAAGTTAATTTTCAGCTAAGAGTCATCAATTTTGAATTTAATTTGATTTGATTAAAAATTTTTGTCACGTTTAGCAATTGTCATGTTGTTTATGATTTCTGTTGTTCTGGGGTTCATGGCAATGACTACTATGACGCTGACAATGTACAACAGCTACGATGAAATGTTAGACATGGTTAAGAATTGGAAACAATTGTTTAAAGACAAGAAGTATTTAACTTTTACTTTATGACCAATATATTTCAGAAAGAAATTCCCATCATAGCTACATCAACGAAAAATTTAATAAAAACAAAATGATAAACACGTTTTGGATATAAAATTCCTGCAATGAAGTCGACAAAAAAAGTGGCAACAATAATTTTTGTGTTGCGTATAAAGTATAACATGCTCATTATTAATTCCTTAGGGAAACGTAACAAATAAAATTAAGAAATAAAACAAAATGTTGAAATAAACCAGAGAAAGATTTACGCAATTTATTTGCAACAAATCAAAATTAAATTTATAAAGCAAACTATTTAAAACGTCCCAGCAAAATATTTACTTACCCGGTAAGTAGGCAAATAATATTGGAGCAAAGTGTAAGTACTTTCTTCTTGGGTGAATAACTACTTATTTTTGTTTGACGATGATCAAAAAATAACTGGTTACAAATGTGCTTACCCGACTATTCCGGATTTAAAACCGGCTTTACAGTTATTTTGTGTGTTTATTAGTCTATTCTATTAGCCAATGCTCCATTGTTTTATCGTGCTATTTGGAATAGTTTTTACACAAAGGTGCAAATCAATATTTCTTAAAAAATCTTCAAATATCGACTAGGTTTAAAACTCTTAACTAATTCTTTATTAGAAATACGCTCTATACATCTGGCTACAAATCCTATCTAAAAAAATGAAATAATTTTATTAATAAAGACCACTCATTACCAAGTAATGTGTGAAATAACTACATTACCTACAATACTCATTACTAAAATTTGAAAATATTTTACTGGGGTTTGGTTGGTTTAAATATTTTTGACTTTAAAATGTTTATAAATTTTATTTTAAAGAATTATTCTATATCCTTGCAGTTAGTCAAACACTCTTAACACTGTATTCGTGTTTTTCTTATCATAGTACCTACAATAAAAAAAATATTTTGTCATTCCGTTTGTATCACATCGAAATATTAATCATTGACCCATAAAAGTATATATGTATGTTCTGGGTCCTTATTAAATTCTAGGACGATGACATGGCTGTCCGCCCGTGCGTCCGTCTGTCTGTTGAAAGGCGAACGGAAAGAGCTAGAGTCCGAACGGAAAAAATATTTTTTTTTCATTCCGTTTGTAACACATTGAAATAAGTATTAATCATAGACCCATAAACGTATATATATATTCTGGGTCCTTATTAAATTCTAGGACGATGACATGGCTACTCTGTCCGCCCGTGCGTCCGTCTGTCTGTTGAAAGCCGAACGGAAAGAGCTAGAGAGTTGAAAATTTCCACAAATATTTCTTATAAGTAAGGTTTGTTTGGTATTGAAAATGAACAATATTGGTCCACGTTTTCGCAAACATGATAACATGTTTTGAGATATGTTTAACGCTTTAAAAATTCAAAAACTTAACCAATCTCTCTAATATTACATTTCACCTATCGTACATCATATTTCAATAAGTTCTTTTGTCTTTAGTAATATTTTCAATATTATTATACCCTACACCACTTTAGTGGGGAGGTTATATGAAGTTTGTGCTGATGTTGGTAACACACTAAAAAATTCATCCTATACCCACCTTATATTTTACCAATCAGCTTAGAATAATTTTCTGAGTCGATTAAGCCATGTCTGTCCGTTTTTTTTTTAAGATAATTGGATGAAATTTGGTACATACGATTTTTTGGCCCAAGAACGAAACCTATAAAAAGTTGTTAAAATTAGTCCATTATTTCACCTAGCCCGCATACAACAAAACCCCCCGAAAAGGCACAGTTAAGTTTTATACAAGCCTTTATGACCTTACAAAATTTCATAACGATCGGCCACTAATATCGCTATGAAATTCAGCATAAATAAATATTATATAAGTATAAATCTATTCACAAAATTTTATCGCGATCGGTCCATATTTTCCCCTAGCACCCATATAAAGCCTCTTTCAGAAAAATGTTTAGGAAATAAGGTAATATTGAAAACAAATCCTTTATTACGAAAAATCAGTCACATTTAATATTCATAACTGGTGTAGGGTATCATATGGTCGGCCTCGCCCGACTATACTTTCTCACTTGTTTATTCTTGCTTTTCTTAAAATTCTTTCCTTTTACTTAACAAAGGATTTAAACTCAAGTTTTTTTCTTTAAATGTTTATATTTATTGTTTTTACAATAATATTTTTTTCTTTTTTCAATTTCAATTGAAACACTTCAATATATATAACATTTTATTTAAATGCTGACCATATTTGATTTCTTTATATAAAAATTGTATGAGCGTCATAATTCAAAAACGTTTTAGTCATAAATTATAAATTGGCTTTTTATATCGACAGAAAAACTAAAACAAGTTTTTTTATTTATATAGAAAATTCCAACTATATGATGAATTATTTTCTCTATGAATGTAAAAACGTTGCTAGATAAATACATGTGCATGAGCAATATATACTTTAGTTTATTGGACTATATAT
Source organism: Lucilia sericata (assembly GCF_015586225.1). Classification (NCBI taxonomy): domain Eukaryota; kingdom Metazoa; phylum Arthropoda; class Insecta; order Diptera; family Calliphoridae; genus Lucilia; species Lucilia sericata. Next base: position 157,430 of record NW_023994587.1, on the reverse strand, counting down.
AGTTCGACATAAGATTGTGGCTTTTAATCTCAACAAAAAATCCCAGGAAATTAAATAGAATAAGGTTAATTAGAAAAACAATATTATAATTTTAAATTTTTTCATCTTTGGAAATTTTCCAAGAATTTCGAGAATATTCCAAGAATTTCGATTAAATTTGACAAATAAGTAGGCATACTTTTAGGCTGTTATAAAAATAATAATTTGATTATGCTTCTAAGATAAGAATGACAGATAGGGGAAAGACAGTAAATACTAAAAACCAGCTCCTACTGTCGCAAATATATACTTTGATAATTCTTTATATACGCATAGTGCAAGACTCACATACTAGAAAAAATAAAAAAACAAAACTAATACTAGAAGCTAAAACTAAACCAACATCATCATTATATATACTATAGTGCTTAAATAAAATAGTCAATAGAATCCAATTGAACCATCAAACATTTTATAGACATTTGTTGTATAGAAAGCAGAGAAAATAAAAATGAAATAAAAAACACCAACAACCCTGGGCGGTCTGTGTTGATGCCAATGGTTAACAACAAAATAAATCATAAATATTTTACCCAATATCTAAAATGAAAGGATAAGTTTATAAAAAGTTTTTTTTCTATTTGTAGCATTAAGAACTAACAAAATAAATAAATATTTATTTGTGCACAAAATTAATAGTAAAATAGAATTTTATTTCGAAACGTATATTGTTTTATTTTTATTCTTATAAAAAGAAAAAAAAAAACAGTTCAACAAAATAAATAAACAATTTGATTTGGAAATTGTTTTAATTTTTTCTCTCAGTAATAAAATTATTTAAAAGATCATAGAAAAATAGTAAAAAAGAGAAGAGGAGCAACATTTTACAATGTTGTGTAATGTGATTTATATGCAAAACAAACACATATTGTAGATAGTTTGCAACATTTGGTTTTTAGTGAAAAAAACTGTTCATAATAAAAGTTTTGGAATATGTATCTACATATGTGCTGTTCAATTTGGTATGCAGGAGTATGTTTTTTTTGGCCTTCTCCTACTTTTAATCGGATAAAGTTTAAAATGGCTATAAATTATTACTATATGTTTGTTTGGACAAAACATACATACATACACCTTTTTAGGGTGTTTCTATGGTTTTCTATAATTTATTTTAATTTTAGTTCATCCTTAAAGTATGCAAAGAATTTTTACAGCAAGTTTCCTTAAAACAGAAATGTATTTTAGAAAAATTAACTTATATAGATGATACTTTGACAAAATTGCTCTTTCAAGAAATCTTTTGACAATTTTTAATTTTTAAGGAAAATTTTTTGTAAATTTCGTTTTTAAAAAAATTTTAAAGAAGAATTCGGCAATATTTACCTTTTATTGAAGATTTAAAAAAAATACTTTTTTCTATGAAATTTTCTATAAATTTTCTTTTTTTATAGAAACTGTTTGATAAACAATGGATAATTGTTTATAAAATTCCTCTTTTATAGGAAAGTTTTGATAAAATTCGTTTTTATATGAAATTTTCGATAAAATTTCTTCTTTTATATGAAAATTTGCAATATTATTTTCTTTTATATGAAGTTTTTGATAAATTTCCTTTTTTTATAGAAAATATCTAATAAATTTCCTCTATTTTTAGAAATTTTTGACAAATTTCCTTTTTATATTTTTTGATAAACATTATTTTTTAGAGGAAATTTTTGACAAATTTTCTTTTTAGCAACATCTTCTGAAAATTTTCCCATTTTAAAAAATTGTTCAGATTTTTTGATTTTATAGGAAATTTTCGACAGATTTCCTTTGTTTAAAATGTTTTCGATAAATTTCCTACTGGACATTTTATATAAATTTCGTTTTTATGGGATTTTATATAAATTTCTTTTTTATAGGATTTTTTTTATAATATTCCATTTTATGGCAAATATTCTATATATTTCCTTTTAACTTTCTATAAATTTCCTTTTTATAAGAAATTTTCTACAAATCTTCTCATAGAAAATTTTATTTAAATTTCCTATCTATACGAAAGTTTTTGCTTTTATTACCTTTTTACAGGATATTTTTCAAGAATTTTCTTTTAATAGGAACATTTTCAGAAACTTTCTTTTTAGAAAATTCTTGAACATTTTTTCTGAAAATTTCCTTGTTATATGAAAATTTTCTATAAATTTTATAAGATTTATAAGATTTTTTATAAATTTCCTTTTAATAAGAAATTTTTGTTAAATTTCCTTTTTGTAGGGAACTTTTACTATTTATAGCCATTTTCTTTTAGGAAATTGCTCCATTTGCATAATTGGAGTATCATTTTATAAAATAAAATGAAAAGTGTATGGAAAAAAGTTCAAATTTTAAGAAATTTCCAGTTTTTTATACCCTCCATCGAAAAAGATGGGGATTTTGTCATTCCGTTTGTAGCACATCGAAATATTGGTCATAGACCCATAAAAGTATATATATTCTGGGTCCTTATTAAATTCTAAGACGATCTAGCCGATCTAGTCCGTCCGTCTGTCTGTTGAAATCACGATAGGGACCATACGGAAGGAGCTGGACAGTTGAGCTTTTGCACAAATATTCTCTATTGCTAAGGTTTATTTGGTATTGAAGATGTCGGTCCACTTTTTCGGATAGCCCCCATACAATTGGACCTCCAAAAACAGCTTTAATTGGCATAACTGCTTTAGAAGTACGAGTATAGCGATGAAATTTGACATAAATAAGTTTCATATGAGCCAAAATCTTTCTACTCATTTTTTTTGAGGATTGGTCTTTAATTATCCTACCCCCATATAAGGTCCCCTTCAGAAAATGACTTTAACTGGCCTAAAAACTCGAGTATAGCGATGAAATTCGGCATAAGTAAGTTTCTTACGAACGAAGACCTCTTTATCAATTTTTTTTAGGATCAGCCCATAAATGACCCTATCCCCCATATAAGGTCCCCTTCTGAAAATGACTTTAACGTTCATTACTGGCACAAAAATACGAAATGACGAAATTCGACAAAAATAAGTTTTATGCTAACCAAAATCTCTCTACCAACTTTAGGGAAGATCGGTCCATAATTTACCCTACAGCCCATATAAGCCCCCTTTAGAAAATTACATTTACGCTAATTACTGGCATAGAAATGCAAGCACAGCAATGATATTCAATGTAAATAAGTTGTATATGGACCAAAATCGGTCTACAAATATAGGATAGGTAATTGACCATACCCCTCATATAATATCCTCTTTCGAAAATTTGATGAGGAAAATTCAGAAAATTACTAGTACAGCGATGAAAATCGACATAAAAAAGTTTATACTTAGGAACATAATACTTCATTCCGAATTTAATGAGGACTGATTTATAACTGACCCTAGACCCTATAAAAGGTTCCCTTCAGAAAAGAGTTTTGGTTATTAAAATAGTAGAGTTTTCCTTATTTAAAATACGAGTATTGCGATGAAATTTGACATAAACAAGTTCTATACAAAATGAATGTACAAAATTTTATCAGTATCGGTTCATAATTGACGCATATAAAGGTCCTCTTCAGAAAATTACTCATACGCTCACGGTTTAAAAATTGAACAAAAATATTTTGTTTTTAAAAATTAATATTTTGTTGGTTCATAAAAGCTCGGTCCATAATTGACTTAAGCCATATTTCAAATATCACCCTGATGTTTGTAGGAGAGCGTTCTTTTTATGGCATACGGTTTGATGGTGGGTATTAGAGTGCCCCGAGGAACAGCCTTTTTTAGAATTTCATGTCGGAATATCACTCAATCGATGCGTATTAATGTACTGAACACGAGAAAAATAAAAAAATCTTTTTTTTCGGAATGGTCCTCAGTACCCTACCAGCGATTAAAAATCCTAACCTTGGGTGTCAAAATTTTCGTAATTTTTAGCTCATACAGAAAAATATTTAATCAATAGTTTGGCATTGATTTAGTCCATTTCAGAATTTTTTTAACTTTTTTAAATTTATATGCCCCTTATAATACAAAAAAGTCCTTTGCGGACCAGAAATATACTAATAAAAATTTTAATTATTTTTCCCGCAACAAGCTCAAAATTACGTAATTTTTTACACCCAATTCGAAAAGATTGCAGAAAAAATTTTTTGAACATATTGTACTGCGATCAAGATTTTCAATCGCAGATAGGGAACTGAGGTCCTTTCAAAAAATCGTTTTTTTATTTTTCTAGTATTTAATACATTGAAACGCATCGTTTTAAAGGTATTCCGCCTAAAAAGTGTTCCACGGGATACCCTAGTGGGTATATGAGATTCGGCACAGCCGAATATAACACTCTCACTTGTTCATAAAAATGTTTTACTTAAACGAAAGTTTCGTTTTATTTATAAAACGATGTGGTTAATCTCAGCAAAATTTTATCATCATTATAATTATTGTTAATATTTAATTAAACTTATACTTTTGTATCAATATTATTTTTTGTTAAATGAATACATTACACAAGTGGATCAGCAAACCAAAAAGAAACTGTGAATAATTAATAACTATAAACATTTAATAACAAAAAAATTTGCATATTAAATTATAAAAATTTTAATTTTTTATACACAATAAAATAATTTACACCAAAAAATCCAAATAATAACACGACGGGGAATTAATAAAAAATGCATGATTTATTATTTAAGCATTTAGTATTGTTTATTTGTTTGTATTGTATTTAATAAATTATTAATTAAAATTTTTAAAAATTAATTTAGTTGTTTTAAAATAACGTTTAAGAGCAAAAAAGAGAACAACTATTTCATATTTAATAGTTTGTTTTTTTTTTTTTTAACCAAAAACGACTTTAAAATAAAATGTGGTTATATTTATATGCATTTATTTATTTATTTATTTATTTATTCATCACGTAATCAAAAAGCCTTTAAGGCCAAAAAAAAGATTATCCAGCTATTACAATTTTAAGCACAAGTTGACTTAAATAACATATAATAATAAAGTATTTATACTACTTAATAACTATATAAAAGGTATCCCTAAGCACGAAAATCGGGAAGAAAAAAATAGGCAATTTTATCAACAGCAATTACAACAACAAAAATATTATATAATGCTCATAAGCAAATTTTTAAAAATTTCAACAGAAGCTGAAAAATTTCTGTTGCTATAAGGTAATAGACTGTTCCATAGTTTTATAACTCTTATTGTTGTATTAAAATGAGGACAAGTAAGAGCACATGTTCTAGATGAGTTAGAAAAATGAAATCGATTCACAAGATATGAAGGGGTACCGAATTTAAATGTTTTATAAAAAAGAGTAAGCAATCTTACATTTACAAAGTCATTAAAACTGCAACCCAAAAAGTCTATGGTGTATCCGGATACATGATCCCAAGGGTGTAAATGGTATACATATCTAATAATTCTATTGAAGCATTCCTTTAATTTACAAAAATTAGTTAAGTTAGTTCCAGAAAAAATTTCAAGACCATATAATATTATAGGCATAAGTATAGTATGACCAACAAGTTTTCTAATTTTAAGCGGTAAACTGTAGCATGTGCAATAAATTCTTCTTATAGATATAACTATTCTAGAGATAACGAAATTAATATGGTTAAGAAATGTTAAACGATTATCCACATATATCCCTAGAATCTTGCAATATGATACAAAATTAATGAATTCGCCATTTATAGAAATTGTGGGTATATCATGTAAACCAGATTCAAATGCTATTGCCTTAGATTTAGAAATATTCAATAAAATAAAATTATCATCACACCATTTTTCTATATTCCGCATCTCGTTATTAATAATATATTGTAATTCACTTGATGAGTTTGAAATAGCAATAAGTTGTAAATCATCTGCATATAAATAACCAGTTAAATGTGTTAAGTGATCCAAAATATCATTAACGTATAGTAAAAACAATTGAGGCCCCAAGATAGTTCCTTGGGGAACTCCTCGATAAATATTTTTACATGACGAAACTCTATCATTTATTTTTACAAATTGACTTCTGTTTGTAATGAAAGTATCAATTAAACGGCAAGCAGAAGTAGAAAAACCATAAAACTCAAATAATTTATTAAGTAACATTTCATGAGAAACAGACTCAAAGGCTCGACTAAAGTCTAAACATATTATTGATGCATGTTTCTTTTTATCGACAGCATTTCTAATTTCATCTGTTATATTCAATAGCAGAGTAGTTGTGTTATGACTCTTTCGAAAACCTGATTGATTATCAGAAAGTATATTGTTATCAAAGACGTATTCAGTCAACTGGTCATTAATTAATAGTTCAAGTATTTTAGAGCAGACAGACACAACACTTATAGGTCGAAAATCAGACATTGTACGTTGATTTTTAATTTTTGGGACAAGAACAACTCTAGCGCATTTCCAAGAAGTGGGATATTCTGAAGTTGTTAGTATACAATTAAAAATGTGAGTAATGTGAGCAGAAATTTTTGTAAAAATAAGCTTTAAAAATTTGATGGATAAACCATCTGGACCAATGCAATTAGATTTTATTTTCATGATTGAATTGAAAACTTCTAAATCGTTTATATTTCTAAAAGAAAAACGATTGTTCAAGTTACTTGCTTCTAGTTGATAAGAAATAGAAGGTGGGTTAGGTAGAGGGGGTAAGATAAAGAAATCATTACATTGCTCGACATCGAAATTACAATTAAAATCATTATTTGTATTAGCTACACCAATATTCTTTAGTTCATCCCATATCTGACGAATATTAGATGATGAAAACAAATTATTACAATATTTAGCTCGAGCTCTTCTAATGCATGATTTCAATTTGTTCCGATATTTGCAATAGACGTTCCAACTTTCATCCGTTCTTAATTCCAGGTAAGCCCTATAAGACATATCCCTATTTCCTTTGGCAAGAAGTATAACCCTACCCTTCATCCAATCACTCCTTGTCCTGTGTTTTATTATTCTTGTTGGAACATGTCTGTCATATAATTCCAATAAGTGCTGAGTTAAATAATTTACTTGAAAATTAGTATCAGAGGTATTATAAATAGGTGTAAAATCAATTTGTTCAATATCTTGTTCACAATTGTTAATATTAAAACGAGAATAATCTCTAATAATTATTCTATTAAAATCTCTAGATATTTCAATATTATACGATAAATATATTGCAGCATGATGAGAATTTAGGCTTGGAAATTGGAACTGACCATTAGTACATACCCTATTAACAGACGAAACCAAAAAATAGTCTAATAGTGAAGTACTGTTATAATGTATATCCAAATGGGTTGGTATCACATTATGAATTAAATGGAGACCAAATGAAGAACACAGTGTTCTTAATGGTGCACTACTTCTAAATAAATTTATATTAAAATCGCCAACAAATACAACATGTTCATAGCGAGATGATAGATCACCCACATCCGCCTCACAATAACGAATATTACCACTAGGTAAATAAATAACACCCACCAGAACCTTCTCCATTTCATTACACGAAATTTCTACAAATAAACCTTGACAGTTAACTTCATCATCAATTGTATGTATTATTTTCGATCTAATGCCATTTCTAATATACATACATACTCCTCCTGCCTTAATAATTCTCCTATCATTTCTATGTATGTAGTATCCCTCAATAGAAACTGCATTATCTTGTATATATGGTCGTAACCAAGATTCGGAAACCGCAATAATATCGAAAGCAGAATTAACAAAAACGTTTCTAATCTCATCTAATTTGGTCGATCTGGGTCCAGGAACTAAGCTCTGAGTATTCATATGAATTATATTCAAGTTGTTTAGATTAAGATTAATATTTCGCAAGGAATCGCTGCTGATAATTTCACCCATATTATCCATCATCACTAAATAGATATACTTCCCTAATTCGTGCAAAAAAATACCATTTAAGAATTATGTAAGTAAATACTAACTTAAATTTAATTTTATTTTCTTTAAATTTCATTATTAATTGACAAAAAACTAAAAAAAAAACTCTCCGTAGAAAAGTAATAAATGAAGAATTAAATTGTAATATAAATTGTAAAGTTATTAAAAAAATATATATAAATAAAAAACCAATTAAGTACAAAAATAATGAACAAATTTAGAAGGTATTATAAACTAACAACCTGTGTTGTACCGATGCATTGTTGTACACATTTTTAATCATGTTTCAAAATATTTAGTTAGAACAATATAACAGTATGACACAGATTGTAAATTAGAGTATATATGAATACAATTTAGATAATAACATAAGCTTCAAAAAAGAAATAAATGCATAAGAAATATAAATCTAAACACTAATTCATAATAAAATGCATAAATATATAAACAAGTGTATAGGAACATAAAAAGTTATTAATAAAAAATTAAGTATATTGGATAAAAATTAAGCAGCAGAAGTAATTGTAACAGCATCTTCAGTCACTGATGACTTAAGCAGCAAATTAATTTTATCGAGGTTTACAAATTTAGAATCTCCATTTGGTAAAAAAAGTTGAGCTTCCGGAACATCTTTATTAAAGAATTTATACTTCACTATTTTGCCATCTTTAAGTAGTTTGCGACATAAATATTTGAGCTTAGACGCATTTGGAGTGAGGTTATCATTGATGTAAATTCTAGATTGGATATCCGTACCAATAATATCGCAAAGTTTTAACTTTTCAGCTTTAAAATATCGTTGCATAAAAACATCCCTCTTGTATACACTGTTGAACTTTACTAAAATTGACTTCTTTTTTCGTATATATGTGCATATATTTATATCATAATGATCAATTTCAAGATTAAAAAATTTTGCAATTTTAAATACTGCATCATATAATTCATCTGCTGACAGATTTTCAGAGAGCCCATATATAATAACGTCGTTTCTGTTGATTTGTCTACGCAGACTGTTATTTTGTTGCTCCAGGTGATTAATCTTTGATGATACAAACTCTTCAGTTGACTTATTTTTTTGGGAACAGCTTGCAACCTCAGCTTTAATATCCTTTAGTTGATTTATGATGTCTTCAGATATAATTTTTGATAATTCTTTTATGGTAACTTCTAGTTCACTTAATTTCATAGAAATTTGATCATCACAAGGTTTAGATTTTTGACACGAAGAACATTTGAAAACGACTACACCTTTGCTTTTATTTATTGTATCAGCAATAGATTCTGTTAAAGTTGGATTTTTTTGAGCAGCACATTTAGTATGAAAGTCTAATCCACAATCATTACATTTAATAAATTTAGAATTTTTGTCAGTTTGTTTACACTCGACACATTGTTTAACAGGTGCCATTGTATATTTTAAAGTTTAATGTAGGCTTATATGAAGAAAATTAAAAATGACTTATTTCTTTTTATTATTTTTCTTTACTTCTTTTCTTTATTCTTATAATTTTAATAAAATATAACTGTATAAACTGGTATTTAATGTCTCACTAAAAATTATTGCAGTATAAGAGTATTTAAAAAATGCAAATTTGCATATTCATATTTAATAAAGTGGGATATTTCTCAGTTCAACACTTATTTTTCTATTCTCTTTATTTCTTTTAATAAGTTTTTTTTTTTATAAGTTTTTATAGATTTGAAATATAAGTTATAAATATATTTAGTTAACTATTATAATTAACAAGTTATTATTTGATTTTTGTAATTCAATTTATATCACTTGTTTTTAGATTTACAAAGCTCCATTTGAACCACTTAAAATACCACTTTAAAACTAATTTTTATTATTTTCTACGGACAGTAAATAAAACACGTCTACTCTCGTGCCATAACAACACACAAGCCCTGGATCTATGTGGTTACAGACAGACTATTGGAAAAAATACTGTACCCAACCTGCCTTTAGGTTGTTTTGTATTTTAGCTAAAAGAAAAACTTGAATATTGAATACATTTGTTTATTTATTCATACATGCAGTTGCAAACTCCCTATACAGGAGAATACGCATTCATTAGGAGTGATATGAAAGACTCTAATTGTTATAAATTTGAAAAATATCAAAAATTTTAACAATATCCAAGCAATAATGCTCAATATTTTCTTTAAATATTCTGATACTTAGAATATGGTAATGTATTTTGGTACCATCCTAACTTTTGTAATATGTATGTATATACAGACGTATGTATATAAATATGCAATGTATTGAAGTAGTTTATGTCCTTTGCAAAAGTTTTAACTGTATTCACTGATCCATCCATTCAATTGTACATTTATTCTCCAACCAAAACCAAAAGCTGTCAATTTAAAAAACATGTAAAAACAGAAAATAATAGATAGATAGATTGGGAGTTGAAAAATAAGCGTATGCCAAAAGAAATGGCTTGAATAGTAGATTTTTTTAAAAATCATATGTATTTTATAAGATTTCTTAGATATTTAAGATTCAAAACTACGAAATCATACACAACAAAGTTAATCGCAGATTTTTACTCTATAAAACAGAATTTTATTGAAAATCCTATAGAAACTAAAACAAGTAAGGGTGTTATATTCGACTATGCCGAATGTCATATACCCACCATCAAACACAGGGTTGATATTTGAAATAGGGCTTAAGTCAGTTATGGTCACATCCCTTTCGGATTAACAAAATATTAATTTTTAAAACCAAAATATTTTTCTTCAACTTTTAAACCATATGGGCGGTCAATCGGGGTCAATTATAAACTTGGATAGAGAGATTTTGGCATGTAAGAAACTTACTTCTGTATATCGAATTTCATAGCTACACTCGCATTTTTAAGCCAGTAATATGTGTTAAAATCATTTTCTGAAGGGGGCCTTACATGGGTGATAGAGTCAATTATGAACCGATTCTCATAAAATTCGCAAATTCAGCAAAATTTCAGCTATCTAGCACCTCCTATGTGGATCTATAACCAATATTTCGATGTGTTACAAACGGAGTGACAAAATTAATATACCCCCATCTTTTTTCGGTGGTGGGTATAAAAGGTATGTCAATTTTCTCTCTCATTATCTCTATTTATTCCTTCAACTTTATAATGATGATACAAATTGTTATTCAACTTTTTTTTTATTTCTCTGTTTATTTTCCGGACGTATATTTTCATTCCATTTGTAACTTTTCCCTGCATTTTATTTTACGTTTTTGTTGATATAAAACATTGCCATTGGACAATACGGATGGAGTTTTAATGGTTTTCTAATGACTTCTTCTCAGCTTCATGCAAAAATAAATATTTGTAATAACTTGGAATCAAAAAAAGAATAATGTCGCTGAAAATAGACAATAAACTAAATTTATGGTAATAAATATATTCTTTGGTAATAAATATGATTTAGTTGAGAGAATTGTGTAATAAAGCCAAATAAATACTATGTTTATGAGCATACAGCAGATTTTGAATGACTTTTAAATGGATTTTTCTTTGTTTGAAATATTTTCAAAAACAAATAAATGTTGAGAAAGTGTGTGTTACTTACGCCAATATCATTTAAGGGGTTTCTTTTTAATTTAAAGCTGTTTTGAAGGTTCCTTTAAGAGAATTGTTTTAAAAAAATAACTGGATTTTTTGTTTGATACTATCTTTAAAAACAGTTTTTAACCTAATTACCAAAATTGAGTGCTATATGACAATGTTAATTTAATTAATTAAAAACGAAATAGCTTTACATTAAAAAAAATTACATGTTTTACAGTTTTTTTTAACCATAAGCATGAAAATCCTTTTGACAAATTGTCTACACTGATTAATTAAAAAACACGTTTGCTTCAAATGTCATAATATAAATACGTTTATAAAAAGTAAAATAATGATTCTGGTGTATTTGTTTATGCAGAGCTGTAGCGTACATGGCCCCTGCAATTAAACTAGAATAACTTTGATTTTATTTTTGAATTAATAAGGGTTTTCACTTAAACGCTTAAGTTTCCCATTTGTGCAAGAGGGCAAGTTTATTCGACTTCTTTCATGAAACCCCTGTTCAAATTCTGTTCAATTACAATATTTATAAACATTTCAAAACAACGTCAAACGAAATCAAAATGTAAAAAATAAATTATTTTAACAAAAAATTGTACAAAATATGTTTAAAATGTGAATATTTAAGTCTATTGATTCAAAAGTGAACAACAGTGAACGGATTTATTAAATGCACAATGCGATTGCTCGAGTTTGCCAGTCTAAATAGTCGCTCAAACTTATAAGGGCTGTGCAAATCAATTCCCATACAATTTAATTGCGAGAATGGAAACATGCACAGGTTGCACAGTTTACGAGGGTTTTGAAAGTTTAAATGAAAACCCTTAATATTTATTATTAAGCATAATTTAATTAAAATTTACAATTGAAGGGCTTATTGCAGTAACTCGATATGCCACCAACCATCACAATTCGATTTTATATGCTTTTTGAGTTGCTAGGAACCATATCTAATGTCCCTAAAGAGATTTTTAGCTTATTATGGTAAATTGGCGATGCCTCTTTTTCCATTTAAACAATTTGAAAAAAAATTTATTTCATAAACTCTATATGCCACATATATTTTTTACACTTTTTAAGAAAGTCCTTTATAATGATGGAGATAAAAGCGGAATTGATATTTTTTTATGTTACTGTGATAGAACAAGTTAAGACAAGTATCATTATACGAAGAGAACAATTTTTTGCTCGAAATATCGGGAGATATAATTTTTTGAAATTAAAGTGGCTTACCTTGTTACTGCATAAAAATAATTTCATATATAATTATGTTGCTTACCAAGTTCTTGCTGATAGGAAAATTTTCGATTGCAAAACATCAAAAAAATCTTATATAATGTTCAAACTATGTGCATAATATAAAGTCATATTTATCATACCAAATTAGCAAAGACATTGCAGCATATCCTATAATCTTTGTAAAACATATCACAATCATCAGCATATACAAAAAGCATAATATTATAACGCCTGTTATATAAAGTGCATATCGAAACCTCTTTTGAACAATGGACTTGAAATTTCTAAAATCCGTGCAAGACTTCTGACACAACATGCTTTGAAATTGGTTCAGATGTTTAAAATGATGATCAAGAAGCAGAAAATCAACTATGCTGAATAAACGCAATATTATCTCAAATTTTAATCCGAATTTTAATCAGTGCAAAACCCAAAACAATGTGTTTTGTCATTATATTTAAAATAAACCACAGGACCTGCCTTTTACTGCAGAATACTTTAGCTAAGTATATTTAGCCAAATTTATTCTCATATAAAAAAATAACTAAAAATATAAATTTCATATTGAAAATAAAATTTATAAACTTTTTTGTAGCAATAACATGATAAGCCACTTTGAAAATGTACTAGAACTTGTTTTTTGAAAATAAAAAATGTTCAAATATTGTTAGGCAATAACTTGATAAGCCACAATTTTTTGCTAAAACAGTGGTTTTCACTTTATTTATTATATCCATCTATTGGCATACGATAGTTATCGACCTTATATGATTATTAGGCGCGTTTAAAGTACAAATTAAAAAAAACATTTTTTTGAGAATTTTTTTAAACTTTAATGTCGATTTGTGGCCTCCGGTAGGTAGTGGCCTCCGGTAGGTTAGTGGTTAGTGTTCTAGTCTGGTAGACCGGAGGTGGTGGGTTCGATTCCCACCTGAGGCACTGGTTAAGGAGCGCACAACAGGCCCGATAGAGGCCTAGGTGTATTTCTTCGGATTTGATGTATATACATCCTCCTTTCAAACTAACTAACTAACTAACTAATGTCGATTTACTCAAAATTTTATTTTTGTGGCATATCGAGTTACTGCAATAAGCCCTTCAATTCATCATCATTTCATAAAGGATTTTGATACACATACATCTAGCCCAATTTGTGCGTGTGTGTAGCTCTATTCATAATAGTGTTGGTTTATCTCTTACACTTTCTAGTGCAATATGTAAATCTTAAATTTCTTTAGAGCTGCTGTATTGTTACACTTTTTGCTAAGTTTAAAAAAAAAAACATTTTTTTCAAAACATTAGCCCTTGGAGTGAAAATTAAAAAAAATATATATATATATATCTAAAAGTTTACAGTTTTTAGGGCTAGATTTGGTGACCAATATATTAACTTAAGAAATTTATCCGGCATTTCGAAACCCACATCTTAGCATTTACTTACTTTTTATATTCTTCACGATAAGGATGTTTAAAAATTTTTTCGATTTTTCGACCAAATACTTTTATATGTATATACACTGGATTCTTGTATATAACGCAGTCATATCTGTCTTTCCGTCCGTGTATCTGTCCGTCTTTCAAGTCATTTTTCTGATTTGAGTAAAATATTTTATATCCTTCACCTTCTTGATAAGGTTTTACTGATTTTCCAATCCAATATATTTATTTATATCCAACATCCTTATATATAACACAGTCTTATCTGTCTGTCCGTCCGTGTGCCTGTCCATCTGTCTTTCAATCAGATACGCTTGAAGGGTAAATAAGATTCGACACAAACTGTTTAATTTTTTTACTCCACATTTTGTCTTATTAATTTCTTTTTGAATTTAATACCTAAATTAATGCAACACACCATATTCTTTTCGCTCTGCTATAAATGCGAGACAACATCAAAAACAAAACATAAAATGGAGTATCAAGTTTCCAAAGAATGTGTCTGTTAACAAACTCATCACTTTTGTCATAATGAGCGAATGAGTGATATATTCGGCTATGCAGAATCTAATATACCCACCATCAAACCGTATGCCGTAAAAGGGATGCTCTCTTATAAACATCCGGGTGATATTACTCATCAAATTTATTGAAGAGGACCTTATATGAGTGGTAGGGTGAATTAATGACCATTTTTCATAAAATTTTTCATAATTTTTTTACACCTTGGGGGTAGGGTCAACTACGGACCGATCCACGTAAAATTTGCTAGAGCGGATTGTGCTCGTAAGAGACTTACTTATGAAAAATTTCATTGCTATACTCGTATTTTTAAGCCAGTAATGAGCGTTAAAGTCGTTTTTTGAATGGGACCTTATATGAGGGGTACGGTCAATTATGGAGCGATCCACATAAAATTTGATAGAGAGATTTTGACTCTCATGACACTTATGTGCGTCCAATTTCATCGCTATATTCGTATTTCTAAGCCAGAAATGAGCGTTAAAGTCATTTTGAAGGGGACCTTATACGGGGGTGGTGTAGGGTCAATTATGAACCGATCCACATAAAATTAAACAGATTTTGACTCGCATGGAACTTATGTATGTCGAATTTCATCGCTATACTCGTATGTTGAGGCCAGTAATGAGCGTTAAAGTAATTTTTTGAAGGGTACCTTATAAGGGAGTGGGGTCTATTATTGACTGCTCCATATAAAATTCGGTAGAGAGATTTTGACTCACAAGAAACTTATAGTGATTTTCCTAAGGGGACCTTATATGTGGGGTAGGGTCAATTATGGACCCATCCTCATAAAATTAGGTATGGAGATTTTGGCTCATATGAAACTTATTCGTGTCTAATTTCGTACTCGTACTTTTAAAACAGATATGCCCGTTAAAGCTGTTTTTCGTGGGTCCACATGTATGGGAGCTATCCGAAAACGTGGACCGATATTGCCCATTTTCAATACCAAACGAAATTTATCAATAGAAAATATTTCTGGAAAATTTCAATCCTCTAGCTCATTCCGTTCGAACTCTATCGTGCTCTCAACAGACAAACAGACGGACGGACGGACGCACATGGCTAGATCGTCTTTAATAAGGACCCAAAATATACATACTTTTGTGGGTCTATGATCAATATTTCGATGTGTTACAAACGGAATAACAAAATCAATATACCCCCATCTTTATATGTATAAAAAACAAATAAGGAAAAATATATTAAATTAGACCCTAAAGGTAAATTAAAACAAGTATACCTTTGTGTACGATACACTGTGTACAACAAATGCTGATGCTTTGAGTTAAAGTAAGAGAGGGAAGGCGTATGAGTATTATTTAAGCGGATTAATACGTATACGTTAGGCAGCTTTTTGTAAATAAAAATTTTATTCGATTAAAGTTGAAACATTTTGTTATTTTTATTAAATTCAGTGGAAATAGATTCTTTTTATAAAACATTTTAATAACACAATTTGAATCAAATTAAAAGATCTTAGATAAACTTTGTTTAATTTGTTATGAATTTTTAATCTTTTTTAAAAAGTAAATTTCATTTATTTCAAATTAATAATAGTTGTGTTTTGTTGCTATCAATGAGTGTTAACGCTTAAAGTTAGCAACAAAACGAACATTACCTGACTTGGCATCACTCCACAGAAGAAATCTGCTAAATCTTGAAATTATTTACATTTTCTTAAAAAAGGTTTTTTAATTTGATATTTTTTTTGATTTAAATTTTATTTTAAAATATTTTTTTATTGTTTGACATAAACACATTAATATTTGTATTTTTATTTTTGAATTGGTAGCACTTTTATCGACGTTAAAATTAACTTGTATAATTTTACACGTTAACTCCTAACGTTTATAAATTTTAAATTTATATGAAATTGCCTTTGAACGTTAGCAACAAAACACAACTAATGTTATAATTTGAAAAATTATATCAAAATACTGTTTATTGAGTTTGTCGCAATTAAACGACTTGATAAGTAAAATAAACCGCTATTTAATTTAAACATAATTTTTAATTTAAATGAATAAATTGTGAGATTAATATCGTTATAATTCAATGTATTTGTTTGTAAATATTAAGATTGCTGTTGTTATGAAAAAATATTTTTTTAAAACATAATTTATATTGTAAAAAAAGTTTATGAAAATCAAAATCTTTAATAAATTTTTAGTGAGCCGATTTAAAAGGTGGTATTTGTTAGTTTTTTTTTTATAAATATTTACTACTGTAGTACCCTACTACTCTTTCGAATTCACTACTTTACCTGCCACATAAATTTCATATTCAACCAAAATAAATTGTATTTTATTTTAATAATAATGAATCCATCTGTCGCAATGATAATTTCCAACGTTTATATAAATCATTTTTATTATGAAATTTTTTAAACAAAATTACAACATTTGGTAATATAAACCTGCCGCAACTACAATGTCATTACACTACTAATATTAATGTTTTTAAAAAAAGACAAAAACACACACAAGTACATGTGTATAAATATTTTTAATAATTATTTATAAACAATAGGATTGCTTCGTACAAAAGTTGTAAATGTTTAACAAACAACTGCGAAATTATTTCACATTGAGAGCCAACTTTTCAATAATTAAGATGTTTCTCCAAACAAACAATAGAAGGGCTTATTGCAGTTAGTTTGTTGTGTAAATGAGTTAAATTAATCCTTTCGGTGAAATTTACATATTGTAAAACTGTAGCATATTTAAGAGATCCTACTATTAAAAATTTTTGTTTTAGAAACAAATACCACAAATAATATAAAATATAAACTACAGCAATAACAACAACAATTTATGAATAATTATAAAAAATCATCAATCAACAGAAATAATGATGTCTCATGACACTGATTTTCATTTTTTACATTTTATTTGTTATAGAATAAATAAAATAAAAAAAAAAACATAAATAAAATGAACAAAAATGTGTCCTTTGAGAATAAGAAACAAAAAAAACTGCAGCAAATAAAGATAGAAACGAAAACGAATCAAAATATAATATCCGTTTGACCTACAAAAAGTGTAAAGAATTCAAAGAACATGTTTGTATCATGATGTTAAAAGTCCAAATGGTAAGAATCCATCAAGGAAGAGCTCAAAGACATAACTGTATTTTCTTAAACAAAAAAACATTACAAAGCAAAAACCCTTAACTACAAAGACAAATGTAAGAAATTGATTTTTCTTTTAATTTTATTTTCGGATGTAAAGAATCTTTTTGAATTTTATTTAATTAAAAAAATATTTAAATTTTTTTTATTTATTGCAAAAATGTTGCTAAAATTTTCGATAATTTTGAAAAATAGGAAATTTTGAAACAATTTTTGTAAAATTTTGTATAAAATTTTTCTTTATTAAAAAAACACAAAATAAATCTACCTTAAATCCCTCACAGTTCTCCAGAACATTATACAAAACTACCAGAAATAAAGGAAACGCAGAATTACAATAAACTCTCCTTAAAAATCCTCTATAACAAGTTTTAAACAAACAAAAGCAAATGATGCCAACCGTTAAAATCAACAATGACATGAAATAATATGAAAACAATATATCTTTGTTAACGGTAAAGAGCCAAGGTTGCCATTAGCTCACCTCCAAAAGAAGCAAAGAAAAACCAACAGAAATATCAACCCAAAGAAAAGCGTAAATAAACAAAAACGAAAAAAACCCTAAAAGGGGGAAATAAAGGAAAACAAAACCTTAAACTAGACAATTTCCCGAAATGCTTTAAAAGAATACAAAACAATATTTTACAAGAAGAACCAAATTTGTTTTAGAAAAACTAAAATACATATTTTCTATGAAAATACAAAAAGAACTCATTAAAATATTTATCTTAAGGCGATCTATTGTTAGTTTAACAAAAGGGTACAGAAACTATATTGTGCACTTAATAGGAAGGTATATTATATACACAAAAAATTACAAAGAACAATTACCCTTATTATAACATAAACAAATGCAGGAAAATAATATTGACAATAGTTAAGTAATTGTTAAGTATATATTTTCGAAATCAGGCTAACCCATTACCCTCTAAGGTCAATCGTCGATTTTTTATAATAAATGGAAAATTTAAAAGATAATACCGAAAAAGCTTTAGGTCGAATTTTGCAGTTCTCCCTAAGTGAAGAAATTTTATTAAGTTTTGAAATTTTTTACTTTTGTGAAATTTCTTCTCTCAGGCAGTTTTTTTAAATTAAGCGTTAATTCTTAATATCTATAGTAAACAACACATAAATTCTAAGTAACTTTTATTCAAAATCCCATTATGCATTCCTATGTCGAGTTTTTTTTTAAATTTTTTTGGCAATAAAAAAAAATAATAATAAAGTTAAAGTCTTTCATATATGTACATACCCAACACTTCTTAGCATTATTAAATACATCTTTCAAAAAATGTCTTTAAATCTCTTCAACTAAAACGAATGATAATATCAAATTTTATGTTACAGACTCAAAGAAAGTTATCAGACTATACTCTCCTATGGGGATATACATTTTTGTTTTATTGTTTGAGTTTTTTAAAGCTTTTATATTGCGGTTTTTATACAAAAAAAAAAAAAAAAAAACAAAAGTGGTCTTTTTATTGTTATATTTTAGCCACTCTACCGTAGAAAAAAATAAAAATATGTTTATCGAAGTATTTAGTATCAAATTAATCGACTTCATTAAAATTGACTTTTCTGTAGGAATTAGGAAAACACATCACTAGATAAAACTAGACATCTATTCAGGACTAGCTAGAAAATAGGACTAGACTAGAAAATAGATAGACATAGACTACCTATAGAGACTAGACTATAGAGACTGACTATAGACTAGACTATAGACTAGACATAGACTAGACTATCGAGACTAGACTATAGACTAGACCTAGAGACTAGAATATTAGACTAGACTATAGAGATAGACTATAGAGACTAGACTATAGAGACTAGACTATAGAGGGGACTAGATATAGAGACTAGACTAATAGAGAATAGACTAAGGGACTAGACTATAGAGCCTCGACTATAGAGAACTATACTATAGGGACTATGACTATAGACTATAGACTAGACTATAGAGACTAGACTATAGACTAGACTATAGAGACTAGACTATAGAGACTAGACTAGAGACTAGACTATAGAGACTAGACTATAGAGACTAGACTATAGAGACTAGACTATAGAGACTAGACTATAGAGACTAGACTATAGAGACTAGACTATAGAGACTAGACTATAGAGACTAGACTATAGAGACTAGACTATAGAGACTAGACTATAGAGACTAGACTATAGAGACTAGACTATAGAGACTAGACTATAGAGACTAGACTATAGAGACTAGACTATAGAGACTAGACTATAGAGACTAGACTATAGAGACTAGACTATAGAGACTAGACTATAGAGACTAGACTATAGAGACTAGACTATAGAGACTAGACTATAGAGACTAGACTATAGAGACTAGACTATAGAGACTAGACTATAGAGACTAGACTATAGAGACTAGACTATAGAGACTACTAGAGACTAGACTATAGAGACTAGACTATAGAGACTAGACTATAGAGACTAGACTATAGAGACTAGACTATAGAGACTAGACTATAGAGACTAGACTATAGAGACTAGACTATAGAGACTAGACTATAGAGACTAGACTATAGACTAGACTATAGACTAGACTATAGACTAACTATAGACTAGACTATAGACTAGACTATAGACTAGACTATAGACTAGACTATAGACTAGACTATAGACTAGACTATAGACTAGACTATAGACTAGACTATAGACTAGACTATAGACTAGACTAGACTAGACTATAGACTAGACTATAGACTAGACTATAGACTAGACTATAGACTAGACTATAGACTAGACTATAGACTAGACTATAGACTAGACTATAGACTAGACTATAGACTAGACTATAGACTAGACTATAGACTAGACTATAGACTAGACTATAGACTAGACTATAGACTAGACTATAGACTAGACTATAGACTAGACTATAGACTAGACTATAGATAGACTATAGACTAGACTATAGACTAGACTATAGACTAGACTATAGACTAGACTATAGACTAGACTATAGACTAGACTATAGACTAGACTATAGACTAGACTATAGACTAGACTATAGACTAGACCTATAGACTAGACTATAGACTAGACTATTAGACTAGACCTATAGACTAGGACTATAGACTAGACTATAGACTAGACTATAGACTAGACTATAGACTAGACTATAGACTAGACTATAGACTAGACTATAGACTAGACTATAGACTAGACTATAGACTAGACTATAGACTAGACTATAGACTAGACTATAGACTAGACTATAGACTAGACTATAGACTAGACTATAGACTAGACTATAGACTAGACTATAGACTAGACTATAGACTAGACTATAGACTAGACTATAGACTAGACTATAGACTAGACTATAGACTGAGACTATAGACTAGACTATAGACTAGACTATAGACTAGACTATAGACTAGACTATAGACTAGACTATAGACTAGACTATAGACTAGACTATAGACTAGACTATAGACTAGACTATAGACTAGACTATAGACTAGACTATAGACTAGACTATAGACTAGACTATAGACTAGACTATAGACTAGACTATAGACTATAGACTAGACTATAGTTTGACTATAGACTAGACTATAGACTAGACTATAGACTAGACTATAGACTAGACTATAGACTAGACTATAGACTAGACTATAGACTAGACTATAGACTAGACTATAGACTAGACTATAGACTAGACTATAGACTAGACTATAGACTAGACTATAGACTAGACTATAGACTAGACTATAGACTAGACTATAGACTAGACTATAGACTAGACTATAGACTAGGCTATAGACTAGACTATAGACTAGGCTATAGACTAGACTATAGACTAGACTATAGACTAGACTATAGACTAGACTATAGACTAGACTATAGACTAGACTATAGTTTGACTATAGACTAGACTATAGACTAGACTATAGACTAGACTATAGACTAGACTATAGACTAGACTATAGACTAGACTATAGACTAGACTATAGACTGACTAGACTATAGATTAGACTATAGACTAGACTATAGACTAGACTATAGACTAGACTATAGACTAGACTATAGACTAGACTATAGACTAGACTATAGACTAGACTATAGACTAGACTAAGACTAGACTATAGACTATAGACTAGACTATAGACTAGACTATAGACTAGACTATAGACTAGACATGACTAGACTTGAAGACTATAGACTAGACTATAGACTAGGACTATAGACTAGACTATAGACTAGACTATAGACTAGCCTATAGTCTAGCCTATAGTCTGTGAGATTTTCGTTTGAAATTTCGACAATAAGTATAATTTGTGCTTGAGAGCAAATGACATTCTGTTGAAGCAATATCGAAATTTATATCCGTCGTTCTGAGTTATTTTTCGTTCTCAATCATTTAAAGTTATTTATTTAAAACTCAGATTAAAAATTCAAAGACTAATCTATAATCAGTTACATAAATATTAGGGAGATCGATTATTCGACTTTTTTCAAAAACCGGTTTTCGGTGTTACCGGAAAATGGCATTTTCAAAAAACCGGTTTTCGGTTTATCATTATACCCTCCACCAACATCAGTGGTGATAGAGGGTATATATAAGTTTGTCGTTCCGTGTGTAACACGAAGAAATATTCATCTAAGACCCAACAAAGTATATATATTCTGGGTCCTTATCAAATTCTGAGTCGATTTAGCTATGTCCGTCTCTCCGTCTGTCTGTCTGTCTGCCTAAAACACGCTCACGTATAAACAAAGCACAGGAAATCAGCTAAATTCACCCAGAATATTTTTTATTATCCTAAGCAATTCGGTATTGAAAATCAGCAAAATCGGTTCACAATGAAAAAAGTTATGAACAAAAACTTCAGACTACCTCGAAAAAAATTACGTTTTTTTCATAAGTCTTTTAAAGTTTTCTCAGAAACTATCAAAGACATTTCGATGAGTTTTGTCACACATCAGGCCAGTGATCAATTATGTGAAGATCTTTACAATCGATCCAATATTTCCCATAGCCCCCATACAAAGGTATATATTCCCGGAAATTAGTTTATCGTTAATAACTCCCTCAAATATATCATACTATCAACGTAGATCTCAGTCGGTCCACAATTGGTCATAGCACCCATATAAGGTCCACTACCGATAATCACATAAACCCAAATATTTCATTGATGAATAAAGCTATAATGATAAAATTCAAGGTAGATATGTTTTGCGTGCATACAAATCAATCTACCATTTTTTACGGATCGGTCCATTATTGGTCATAGCTCCCATATAAGGCCCACTTCCGAAAATCATTTAAAAGCTCATATTTCATTGTCAAATAAAACTATCTTGATAAAATTCGACGCAAATATGATTAGTCTAAATATAAATCACTCTACGAAATTTTTTCCGGATAGGCCCATAATTGGTCATAGCTCCCATATAAAGTCCACTTCCGAAAATCACCTAAACGCAAATATTTCATTGATGAATAAAGCTATTGTGATAAAATTCGAGTTAAATAAGTTTTCTGTACATACAAATCAATATACCAATTTTTTTACGGATAGCCCCATAATTGGTCATAGCTCCCATATAAGGCCCTCTTCCGAAAATCACTTAAAAACACATATTTCATTGTCAAATAAAGATATCGTGATAAAATTCGACATTGATATATTTTGTCTAAATATGAATTACTCTACTAAATTTTTTCCAGATACGCCCATAATTGGTCGTAGCTCCCATATAAGGTCCACTTCCGAAAATCATTTAAAAGCTCATATTTCATTGTCAAATAAAGCTATCTTGACAAAATTCGAAACAAATATGTTTTCTTTATATGAGTCATTCTACGAAATTTTTTCCGGATAGGCTCATAATTGGTCATAGCTCCCATATAAAGTCCACTTCCGAAAATCACTTAAACGCATATATTTCATTAAATTCTTAAACTGTAAGGATAAAATTCGACTCTAATATATTTTGTGTAGATATAAATTATTCTGCCAATTTTTTTTTCCGATCGGTCCATTATTGGTCATAGCTCCCATATAAGTCCCACTTCCGAAAATCACTTAAACGCACATATTTAATTGTCAAATAAAGTTATCTTCATAAAATTCGACACAAATATGTTTTGTCTTTATATGAATCACTCTACGAAATTTTTTCCGGATAGGCTCCCATAGAGGGTACACTTACGAAAATCAGTTAAACGCATATATTTCTTTGAATAATGAAGCTATCGGGATAAAGTACGACTGGAATATGTTTTGTGAGCATATAAATCATTCCGGATTAGTCCATATATGGTAAAAGCTCCTATATAAGGTCCATTTAAAAAAAATCACTTAAATAAAGATATATTGTCAAATAAAGATATCTTGATAAAATTCGATACAAATATGTTTTGTGTAAGTTTTCGAACTGCATATATAGCGATGAAATTTGACATAAACATGTTTTAGAACAACCAAAATCTGTCTGCCAAATTTTGTGAGGATCGGTCTACAATTGACCCTACGACCCATATAAGGCGCCCTGCAGAAAATGACTATAATATTACTAAGTATATAGCTGTGAAATTCGACATTAACAAATTTTATTGGAACATAAAACTCTTTGTCAAAATTTATGCGAATCGGTTCATAATTGCCCCTACCCTTCATATAAGGCCCCCCTCAGAAAATTACCATAAAGCTCATAATTTACTTGAAATTTATTGCACATGATTTGATGATGGGTATATAAGATTCTTCATAGCCGAATATAGCACTCTTACTTGTTTTATTTTAAAAAAAAGGTTAAAAAATCCGGCTTATGCCGGATTTATATATAAAATAAAATAAAAACCTTAATATTATAAACATATTTGAATAGACATATTCATATTGTATGTAATGTACAAAAAAGAGTAAAATATATAAAAACCGGTTTTTTGTCATAAAAAAACGGATTATTCGATATTCGGAAATTGACAATTTTCAAAAAACCGAGTCACCAATGTTCAAAAAACCGATAAAAACCGGTAGAGAAAAACCGAGTCGATCTCCCTAATAAATACCTACATATGTATATACGGTTTCTTTCATACGCTTTCATTTTGTGTTTGTATTAAGTTGTTGTATATGTTTGTAACTGTAATTGTTTTGAATTTTCCACCTGTTTTTATTTTTATACCCTCCACCACCATCAGTGGTGATAGAGGGTATATATAAGTTTGTCGTTCCGTGTGTAACATCAAGAAATATACATCTAAGACCCAACAAAGTATATATATTCTGGGTCCTTATGAAATTCTGAGTCGATTTAGCTATGTCCGTCTGTCCGTCTGTCTGTCTGTGTAAAACACGCTCACGTTAAAACTAAGTAAAAGAAATCAACCAAATTCACCCAAAATATTTATTATTATCCTAAGCAGTTTGGTATTGAAAATCAGCAAAATCGGATCACAAAGTAAGAAGTTATGAGTAAAAATTTCAGACTACCTCGAAAAAATTACGTTTTTTTCCTAATTCTTTTGAAGTTTTCTCAGAAACTACCAAAGATATTGCGATGAATTTTGTCACACTTTATTTTTTTTAGGGCAGTGATCAATTATGTTCAAAATCTTTACAATTGATCCAATATTTCCCATAGCCCCCATACAAAGGTACATATTCCCGGAAATTAGTTTATCGTTAATAACTCAATCAAATATATCGCTATCAACACCAAATTTTGTACATACAAATATAATATAAACAGAAATCATACTACCAACGTAGATCTCAGTCGGTCCACAATTGGTCATAGCTCCCATATAAGGTCGACTTCCGAAAATCACTTAAACGCATATATTTCATTGAATTATAAAGCTATCGGGATAAAATTCGACACAAATCTGTTTTGTATACATACAAATCTTTCTACCAAATTTTTTGCGGATCGGTCCATTATTGGTCATAGCTCCCATATAAGGCCCACTTCCGAAAATCATTTAAAAGCTCATATTTCATTGTCAAATAAAGCTATTTTGATAAAATTCGACAGAAATATGTTTAGTCTAAATGTAAATCACTCTATGAATTTTTTTCCGGATAGGCCCATAATTGGTCATAGCTCCCATATAAGGTCCACTTCCAAAAATCACTTAAACGCACGTATTTCATTGATCAATAAAGCTATTATGATAAAATTCGGGGTGAATATGTTTTGTGTATATACAAATGATTCTACCAAATTTTTTGCGGATCGGTCCATTATTGGTCATAGCTCCCATATAAGGCCCTCTTCCGATAATCATTTAAAAGCTCATATTTCATTGTCAAATAAAGCTATTTTGATAAAATTCGACAGAAATATGTTTAGTCTAAATGTAAATCAGTCTATGAAATTTTTTCCGGATAGGCCCATAATTGGTCATAGCTCCCATATAAGGTCCACTTCCAAAAATCACTTAAACGCACATATTTCATTGATGAATAAAGCTATTATGATATGTTTTGTGTACATACAAATCATTCTACAAAATTTTTTACGGATCGGTCCATTATTGGTCATAGCTCCCATATGAGGCTCACTTACGAAAATCACTTAAAAGCACATATTTCATTATCAAATAAAGCCATCTTGATAAAATTCGACACAAACATGTTTTGCCCAAATATAAATCACTCTGCAAAATTTTTCCCGAATAGGCCCATAATTGCTCATAGTTCCCATATAAGGTCCACTTCCGAAAATCACACGCATATATTTCATTGAATTCTTAAGCTATAGGAATAAAATTCGACTTGAATAAGTTTTGAGTACATACAAATCATTTTACCACTTTTTTCTCGGATCGGTCCATTATTAATCATAGCTCCCATATAAGGTCCACTTCTGAGAATAACTTAAACGCACATCTTTCATTGTCAAATAAAGTTATCTTGAGAAAATTCGACACTTATATGTTTTGTCTTTACATAAATCACTCTACGAAATTTTTTCGGGATAGGCCCTTAATTGCTCATAGCTCCTATATAAAGTCCACTTCCTAAAATTACCTAAACGCACCTATTGGAGTAAAATTATACTTGATCTTTTTCGGCATTATACGAAATTGTTTCCTGATCGGTGCATAATTGGTAACAACTCCCTTATAAGGACCATTTCTGAAAATTACTTGAACGCACATTTTATACATAGGTATACAATTTTTTCTGAATCGGTCCGTATTTGGTCACAACTCCGATAGAAAGGCCATTTCTGAAAATTATTTAAACGCACATTTTATACACATTTAGGTATAAAATTTGACGTAAATGTGTATTTTGTATATATGTATATAAATCATTGTACGGAATTTTTTCCGAACCGGTCCATATAAGGTTAATTGTTGAAAATCACTTAATACCACTTAATTCGTTATTAAATTATTATATCCGGATAAAATTCGACATAAGTATGTTCTGTGTATAGATAAATAATTCTAAATTTTTCTGGACCTAATCAAAATTAGTTCGACAAAAATTTTGGCGAGTTATCTAAAAAATAGATAGTTAGATGGGTTTCAATATAAAGTAGCTTGCTGGTGGAGGGTATTTAAGATTCGGCATAGCCGAATATAGCACTCTAACTTGTTTTGGTTTTGTTTTATTTTTTGCTGTTATTCTCGTGGTAGAGTGATTTTTTGTTTGTTTTGTTGTCAAAGTTATTGTTGTTGTTGCTGCTGTTGTGTTGTATTGTCTGTTATGAGGGCTCCCCAATGATTCAACAGTGGTTGCAATCGTCAACAACAATAATAATAACAGCAGCAGTGAAAAATTCAGCAGCGGTGTGAGTAGCAAACAAAAAGTTGTTGAATGTTTTGTATACTCCACACAGTGTTAGACCCTGCAGTTGGGGGTAGCTGTCTCAAAATAATAAAATAGATGAATGCTTTACTTCGATAACTAATGGAGAGTTGGCTGGGTAATTGTAAGCAGACAGTTAGTAACTTAATGCTAGGTTAATTGCTCTTTACATATCATACTTTGCATACGACAAGTAAAACAAATATTAAGCAAACAGTAAAGTGATTATTCCTTGAGAAACTGCTGATAAACTGAGAGCTCCTTTACATTCATATTTACCAGAATAACATAACATATATATGCATATTTGTTGAAGGGATATTTTGTGTTGCTTAAAAAGTCATATACATTTACATTTTAATTTATCAAAATATTTAATACATAAGAAACTGACTGCTTTCCTGTTACAGCCTTGCTGTTTAAAAAATGAACATAAATTAAAAATAATATTAAAATATTAAAAAGAATACAAATACACTTAGTATAAATTCAAATTTAATGAGTACCTATGTATATATTTATTAATTGTTTAAATTTCCTTTTCCTTGTTCCATTTGTAGGTGGTTTAGCTGATGGTGGCCGTATTTGTTTTGGTGATAGCAGCGATGTAGGACATGGCGGTATTATAGCCACACCAAATGTATTATGTTCTCCGGCATAATTTCGTTGCAATGATGGTAAATGCATCCTCAATGTGGGTGTGTAATTATCAAAAAGATTGCGAGGGTGGTGAAGATGCACAGCAATCGCGTCTTAAGTTTTAAACATAAATATTTGATTAATGTCTGTTATTTGTAAAAAAAAACTCTTTCATATTTTATTTGTTTTGTTTTGCAGCACCCCCTGAATGTGAGCCGGGTCAAATAAGTTGCGGCCAATATGTGTTTAATAAAACTTATTGTATACCACCGCATTTTCGTTGTGATATGATAGAAAATTGTGGCAAATCGGATGAGGCACAGTGCAGTAAGTGTGACTCTTTGTATTTTTTTTATATTATACATAAATCATATTTATTTTTATTGAAAAAGTTGAAAAGTTGAAAAGGAATCTTGAATCTAATTCAAAAAATAAAATCCTAAAAGTATGATATGTGCAAGTACATGATGCAGTACATCGTGCTAAGGGGCGTATAATTAATAATTATAAACAAAATAAATAATACGTATAGAGGGTCTTCAATAAACGTATATGATGATTTGGATGGTATAGTATCCTACTCGAGGATTATCGATTGTACTCAGTTCTTTGTCCTGGTATAAATATTCCGTACTTACCAGAGTGTTTATATGATAGAACTTGCTCTCTTCTATATTTATTATCTTATAAATTTACAAATGCTTAATAATGAATTAATTAAACAAAAAGTTATGACCAATTTCAATTACATTCAACTTAATACCATTTCCTTTAAAGTTGCCTTTATTGATTGTACTTATGGGAAACTTATAAAAAGGGGTTAATTTCTTTGAAAATTTATTATTGTTTAATGACTGCAAAAATGTTTTCTTCTTACGTGCTGCTTTCAACAAAATATAATAAAGTTTTATAAAGGTTGTTGTTTGTTTGCTATAAACTTTATTACTTTCATCTTTCTTAAAACCTTTAAGGGTGGCAATACTTCTTTTAGTTCATGTGGCTGTCATTTCAAGTGAATTCTTATTTTAGAAATACATAATTCTTGGTATTAAAAACCCTTAATGCAGTACATTTTATTTAAGGAGCTAAATAAATTACTTGTTTTATTATTATTTAAAATTATATAAATTGTCTTTTATTTTAGCACGTAAATTTAGATAAACCTAAAAAAACATATTTACAATTAGGGATGTTTCTTATGATTTGAATCTAAAATCTTAATGAATCTCTCAACTCTCTCTTCTTTGATTACTAAGAGCCAGTAGAGTATACTTTTCTGGCTCTAAAACTCTAATTGACTTGTTTATTAACAGTTACCTTAAATTGTAATTTCATTAGTTACATATTTGTTTACCTGGGAACAGTTAAGTATCAAGCTAAAGTTTTGTATATATTAAAAGTTTTGAATTGTAGAGTTTCAGAAGGGGTTCATTCTTAATAACGACTAAAGCTAAAGTAAATCTGTATAAAAATATTTCTTTGGGATTTATTTTAAAATAACTAAAATTTTCAACAACAACTTTTCTACGTTTCTTTCATTACAAATGCAACATCCTCTAACATGTTCTAAAAAATAAGCAGAATTGTGTAAATAATGGTGTTACATTTAAATAACAACACGTAAAATAAAGTATAACAATTGAAAAACCTTTATCCAAGATTTTCCAACAGATCTTCCCTCCACACTGTACAACAT
Source organism: Lucilia sericata (assembly GCF_015586225.1). Lineage (NCBI taxonomy): Eukaryota > Metazoa > Arthropoda > Insecta > Diptera > Calliphoridae > Lucilia > Lucilia sericata. Next base: position 127,491 of record NW_023994587.1, on the reverse strand, counting down.
TTTAATATTGTATATTTTTTTCATTATTTATTCTAAAAAGCTTAAAGCAGAACATTAAGAAATCTTTACGTTTTTCACAATAAAGAATAAAAAGTAGAAAAATTTATTTATTTTTGCAAACAGCTTGAAATAATTCAAAAAATAAAAGCCCAAAAATATGCTACGTATATGCAAAAATGTAAAAGTAATGCTGTACTTTGTGCTAGGGGGCGTATAATTAACAATTATTTTAAACAAAATAAACAATACGTATAGAGGGTCTTCAATAAATTTTTAATAATTTATTCAAACTCATATCTTCTATTTAATAATCTAATATCTCGACCATTTCGGTCTCTAATTTATTTATAATGTTACAAACTATTTAAACAATGATTATTCTAAAGTAAAGTATTTATAGAAACATTAAATATTTAACTCTAGCAAATATTCAAGTGTTTGACTTTGTTTATTTATTTACTCATATAATTTACTCGAATAAAATCTTATTATTGTTACAAATTGTTTAAGCAAATAAACAGTTATTAAATAATACATTTACAATATGAAAATTTCATTATTTATTTTGATATTTACAAAAATAAAATAAAAGAAAATATTACTTGACAAAACTTTATTTATTTACTTAAAGACAGTACAGAAGCAACTTTTTTTACGTTATTCAACCAGAATAAGAAGATGAGACAAAAGAACAACAATATGTATGACAATTGTCTTTTTATTGCTGCTGCTGTTCCTATAAATTTCATTGTTGACAATATGTGTATGTCTGCCTGCCTTACATGAGTACTATATACTGGCATAAAGTATTAAAGTCTGCAACAAAGATAAACTTTTAAGGAATATTTTTACAAATACATAATGTTGTAGATATTCCTGCAACTATGTAAACAGTAGAAGATAAATACAAGACAAACAATAACAACAACAGGAAGATATTGTATGCAATCAATCCTTTAAGTTTGTAAATGTTGACTGCACTGTTACATCCATATGGATGTAAACTATAAACATTGTTATCCATGTATATATATATATGTAAGTATATATGTATATGTAGATAAAGTAATGCGTATATGCGATATTCAGTAGCATAGACTTACCTTCACCTGTTTATCGGTTTGCATTTCATGAAATCATATCAGTTACTTCTTTGTATTTGCTGCCTTTCAGAAAACATTTCTTTTCACAAGCATAAATATGTATTGCCCATCACTGCAAACAGTTGTTTATAAATGTATCATAATTTATGTATAATGTTTGTGTGCAAACATTTGTCTTAGCAATAGATGCGTGAACTTATTCTACAGGATGTTGAAATATTAAATATGTTAAAGCTTTTCCGTAGGAATAGTATTTCTCCATAGCTATAGCATTACTTTAGAAGAAATACCACCGCCCCTTTGTGAGTCTTGTATGCAGGTGGCAATTTGCGTACCTAGTTCTGTTTGTCCCTGTACAAGCACTTTGCTCGAGAACTCGAGCTATCTAATCTCTGATCATTGCTGCCCCGTTGGGTAACTTCCGAGATGGCATTTTTACAACCTCGAGGAGAGGATGGCCTCTGTTGATTCGGCAAACAGCACATAGAGACGTGATTCAAAACATGACCGAAATAGGAATCCATCAAATATGCCTAGGACTTGTTCTCACCCAGACTGTGGTAAATCTGGTATGAACAGAGTAAAACCTAAACATACCCAGACAAGGAAGGAAAATTCAAAGATTTGTATAATTTCTATAAGAAACCTTTCATCCATCACCCTTCAAAGTAATACACTTCTTATATATCCGACATATTCACTCTAGTTATCATGGTGGATTAAGGTCGTATACCCTTTCATCCGTGTCATATACACTTGACACCAACACATTTCTAACGCTTAGCTCCATAGTCATTCCTCTGCTGTGTAATTTACCGACCCTATATGTATACTCTAGATCCTTATAGATAGCGGTGCCGATTAAGCCACGTCCGTCTGTCTGCCTGCATGTCTCTTGAAATCAATTTTCTGAAGACTCTAGATATTAATTTTATAAGACATCAGCAAAATATCCGAGCACCCTCATAAAATGTTGCAAGAAAACTACAACAACCCACAGCTTCTTATGGTATATGTTGTTATACCCGTCAGCAAAAGAGGTATATTGATTTTGGGGGGTATATTGATTTTGTCATTCCGTTTGTAACACATCGAAATATTAGTCATAGACCCACAAAAGTATATATATTATGGGTCCTTATTAAATTCTAAGACGATCTAGCCAAGTCTGTCTATAGATAAGAATTGTTTGACATTCAAAACGGCAAAATCGGTCGAGGATTTTGGATAGCGCTCATACAAGTGGACCCCCGAAAAGAGCTTAAAGGGACATATCTGTCTCAAAAGTACGAGTATAGTGATGAAATTCGACATTATTATACCAAATTTTATGAGGATCGGTCAATAATTGACCCTACCCCGTATAAGGTCCCCTTCAAAAAATTACTATAACGCTCATTACTGGCTTAAAAATAAGAATACAGCGATAAAATTCGACACACATAAGTTTCATGCAAGTCAAAATCTCTCGACCATGTTTTATATGGATCAGTCAATAATTGACCCTACCTCCTTATAAAGTCCCCTTCAGAAAATTTAACCCTTATTACTGGCTTAAAAATACGAGTAATTTGACATAAGTCTCTTACGAGCAAAATCCTCTTTACCAAATTTTGTGTGGATCGGTCCAAAATTGACCTTACCCCCCCATATAAGGTCCTCTTCAGATAATTACTTTAACGCTCATTACTGGTTTAAAAGTACGAGTATAGAGATGAAATTTGGCATAAGTAATTTTATTACGAGCCAAAACCTAAGAAAATTTTATAGGAACGTAAATCATTCTACCGAATTTCTTGCGGAAAATGTCCGGAAGTCATATTCTATGTAAACTTCAAGCTTGGGGGTAATGACTACATTTTCAATTACAATTACATGTAATTGTAATTGAAGTTTTGCCAATTACAATTATTTTTAATTGTAATTGAAGTTTTGCCAATTACAATTACTTCCGACTGTAATTGAAGTTTTGCCAATTACAATTACTTGTAATTGTAATTGAAGAAATTCCAATTACAATTACTTGTAATTGTAATTGAAGAAATTCCAATTACAATTACTTGTAATTGTGAATTTTTTTCCTTATAATTACATGTCATTTGTAATTAGTAATACCTAAATTACAATTACAAGTAATTGTAATTGAAAATTTCAATTACAAATACAAGTAATTGTAATTGGCAAAACTTCAATTACAATTACAAGTAATTGTAATTGGTTATTGTTCAATTACACATTACAAGTAATTGTAATTGACCTTTTAATTAATTGCTTTGTGTAATCATTACCCCCCATGTTTAAAAAACATGTTTTATATAAACCAAAATCGGTCTAAAAAAATTATGAAAAATTTAATGGTGGGTATATGAGATTCGGCACAGCCGAATTTAACACTCTCACTTGTTATACCCTCCACCACCATCAGTGGTGATAGAGGGTATATATAATTTTGTCATTCCGTGTGTAACACCAAGAATTATTCATCTGAGACCCAACAAAGTATATATATTCTGGGTCCTTATGAAATTCTGAGTCGATTTAGCTATGTCCGTCCGTCTGTCTGTCTCTCTGTCTGTGTAAAACATGCTCACGTTAAAACGAAGCAATATAATTTAACCAAATTCACCCAAAAATATTCATTATTATCCGGTACAGTTTGGTATTAAAAATGAGCAATTCGGTTCACATTGGGAAAAGTTATGAATCAAAATTTAAAACAACTCTGAAAAAAATAAGCATTTTTTACACATTCTGATGTAATTTTCCGGTTCAGTTTGGTATTGAAAATGAGCATAATTGGTTCACGTTGGGAAAACTTATGAATCAAAATTTAAAACAACTCCGAAAAAATAAGCATTTTTTACACATTCTGATGTAATTTTCTCGAAAACTATGCAAGATAATTTCAGTCAGAAAGTCATCATAAATTCGTTTCTACACAAGATCTTGATTCCTGCTGAAAATTGCCAGAATCGGTCCATAATTTCATATACTTCCCATACAAAAGTACATATTTCCGGAAAATGAGTTTTTTGTTAATAACTTCCGTCAGAATGGTCCATGGATCGGATGGATCGGTCCATAATTGGACATAGCTCCCATACAAGGTCCCCTCCCGAAAATCACTTAAACGCGCATAACTCATTACTAAATTGAGATATCCATATAAAATTTGGAATAAGTATTGCTCATATCCACAGAAATATTACTGAACAGAAATTATCCGATCGGTCCATAATTGGTCATAGCTCCCATACAAGGACCCCTCCCGAAAATCACTTAAACGCACATAACTCATTACAAAATATTGATATCCATACATTTAGCACAAATATTGCTCTTATATACATAAATTACACTACAAAATTGTTTTGCAATCGGTCGATATTTGGTCATAGCTCTCATACTAGGTCCCCTCCAGTAAATCACTTAAATGCACAATATTCATTGCCAAATAATGATATAGATACAGAATTTTTAAATTTTGTCTTTAATTGGCCGTAACTCCCATACAAGGTCCTTTTACGAAAATCTCTTAAACGCACATTACTCATTACCAAATAAAGCTATTGATACAAAATTTGGCACAAATATTAGTTTGGTATACAAAAATTCTATTTCAGGATTTTTTCACTATCGGTCCATAACATGGGTGCTGTCGGTCCCATGCAAGTGTCCCTTCTGAAAATCACTTGAACACACATTACTTATTACTAAATTACGATATTGATACAAAATTTGACTGAAATTTATGTACAGAAATTTAGCTTAAAGAATATTTACGATCGGTCTATAATTGGTCATATCTCCCACACTAGGTCCTGGCCCTAAAAGCAATTTAACCGTATTTAACTAGTTGCATTATCAATTTGTGTATAACAAAATTATATATATGTATTTTGAAAATCCTTAAATCTTTCACACACATGCATACATGCACATTATTAAATATCGTTAAAGCATATCTAAGGGCGCTATAAAAATATAAAAGAAAATGGCTTTTGTAATGTTCAATAAATCTTGGAATTGTAACAGATTTAAGCTGTTTAAATCTTGGGGTTTTTCTATTTAGGACATGAGAAAACTTATTTCTACAAATATTTGATCAATTAAAAAAGTATTAATATAAAAGTAGCTGGTGGAGGGTATTTAAGATTCCGCTCAGCCGAATATAGCACTCTAACTTGTTTTTGTACTTAGTTTGCTGAAAACTGAAAACAGCAAGAAGAATACGTAACGTTTGTTGTTATTGTTTTGTTATTGCTAAGTTACGGAACGGGAAGTTGTGTAGAGTTGGAAAAATTTTAGCACACTTAACTCTGGTGAAGGGTATGTAAGTTTCGGCATAATCTGATATAGAACTCTTACTTGTCCTCATTCCATTTATGTTCACTCTTCGAAAGGATGTTAATCGTTTTTGGCAATAAAAGCATTCATATATGCAAATAATTATGTAGACATTTCCATACGTTTCAACTGTTTTCAATTGTTATAGTTTAAATAGCGTAATGTATTATACTCTTAATAAATTTAATATGCTTATTAAGAAGTTTATAAATTCCGTAGATACACACATACACATATTTGGATATAAATTATTATACTTCCCCTATAAAATATATGCAATACTAAATATATAACTTTATGCCTAGAAATATGTGTTAAAATTAATATTTTATAAAGCATTATAATTATTAATACTCTGCTGTTTTGCAATAAAAATGCCCTAAAGTATGTTAGCAATACACATCACTTATAATAAATTAATGATTTTATGCATAAACTTTAATACAGAAAACATTTTAAAATTGCATACTATTAAAATTATTTAATTTTTACATAATCACATACATACATACTTATGTTTTGTTTATACATACATATTATTTGTGTGGGTTCTTTTTGTCTAAGTATGAGTTTTTTGTTTTTTCTTATAGAGCAAATTATTTTGCATTCTTTGTTGCCTGCTTATGGGTATTATTTTCCAATAACAATAATTTATGATCAAAAGGATATTTAACATTTTTTGTTGCTTCTTTTGTATTGTAAATTTAAATTTCATTTGAATTTGTTTGATAATTTTTATTATTTAATTTTATATTTTCATAGGCCCAATGGGATGTTAAATGCAAAGGACCAAATATGTTGCTATATGTTGTGATTTTAAATTAATTTATTTTTAAATTGAGTAAAGTCTGTTAAATTTTATAAAATTAATTTAATATTTATAAAATTTTTAATATCTTACTTTATTTAAAAGTAATTTTCAAAGTTAAAACTTTTTTCTACAATAAAAGGTTATAACTCTCACTAACAACAAGTTTCTTACATTTAATTATTCTCTCAAACACTGATTTGTTACTCTCATAACTCATTTGTTACTCTCTGCCTATACTTGATGTAGGGTATTATACTAACAAACATATATTTTTCCTAAAAACGATTTAAAAAAGAGTTTTATCTTGTTAAAAATTACACATAATGTTTATTTCTGTCCGAAATCCTAGGTCTCAGCATACAATTTTGGTTACAGCCCTAATATATAGACACTTATACATTTAAATAAACTCTGAAAATCTTCGAACAAGTCTACCATGTTTAATTACGTTTTTTTCAAAATGTATGTAGGTATTTCATGTCCTGTTTGTTAAGCTGTACATATACAATTTCATGTGGTAAAGTGGGTGAAAATGACAAAGCGGGACATTAACTCTGAGGAGGTAAGGGACAGAGTTATTGTGTCAGAGAGAGTTAAGTAAATTTATTATCATTTAGACATATGCCTGTCAATGATACTATAGCATACAAACAAACAAACACACATTTCAGAAGACAGAAAATTGTACAGCTTGTTGCTACTGATATTTGATTTTGACCATCTACTTTATTTACTCTTACACGCACATACTTAAACTTAATATGGAAATGTAAATATGTACATAAACTCTCATATATGAGTATGTTAAAACATGGTACATTACATGTTTGGTTTAATGTTTATTATGTTCGATACTTATTATGTACAAGCACTTCAACACGCTTTGTAATGAACGTATATGCCCTCTAACTATCTAACACTATTTATTGAGGAAAATGTAGAACAAAAATACTTACTAGGCCCCAAACTACAAATTAGTCCAAAGGAAAAGTTTAGCCAAAATGATCCTCTGTAGATTTTGATGAAATTTTCCTCATTTTATATTATATGATTCTATTTTGACAGCATATAATAAACGCACTAATTAGTACTATCTGCAATCGATAGTCATTTTCATATTTTTCACAATTTTTTCCAATTTATTAAATTTTTTATTTATTTTAATAAATTTTCTTATTTTATAAATTTTCTTATTATTTGATCTTCACAATCATATGGTCGTGAAGGTAATTTTTTGTTTTGATTTTGTTGTTTTGATTAATGTATAAGAATGATTGATTAAGCTGGAGTATAAGAGTTTTTGTCTTAGCTAAATACAGTCAGGGTACGGAACTTTCTATGGAAGTTTAAATGTCTCAAACAGTGGAAAAAAATAAAAAAATATTAAATATAAACTTATGTTAAATTTATCGAATTTTACATATTTCACCTTTATATTATGAACCGCATACATTATTTTCATTATAAAAATGAAATGAGTAGATGCATTTTTTTTTTGTCAATCAGTCTGAAGACTGAAGAAACAGACAGCATGAATGATTGGAGTTTTGTGTTTATTAGTAAATTATTTATATGGCAACGTGATAAAATATGACAATGTATTGACATTTATTGTCAAAAATGTACTAAATCTTATGAACAATAAATTTCTTTGTAAGAAGAATCTTTGGAATAATCCTTTTCCGTTGAAACTTTGACCTGAAGACATCAAACAATCATATTATTGGAGATAATCAAAATTTTCCGAAAGCATCTAATAATAATTTGATCAAACATTTAAATAAAATTGTCTTCAATCCCAAAAAATACTCAGGAACAGGTAAATTTATTACATGTATTGGTATATAAAATAGGAAAATTAATATATACTTAAATGTAATAGGAAAAGAAAATTGTCCGGAAAACTCCATCCAGCTGCCTTTGAAGCCACACTGTTTGCTTTGTTTTTTTTTTGGGGTAAAAGATACCACATTTTTATGAATGCAAACTTTTAAGAAAAGTTCATTCAACAACTCCAATTTAAGACCACAATTCCCAGACCTGACTGGGGAATCCTCTTCCAGGGGATTCCTTTGAATGACTCATCTTATTTATCTTTTGCCGGCAATTGCGGGGTAACCTCACTTTCCACACATTATTCTCATATGCTACACTCATCTTTCATCACGAAACTCATCCGAACAACAACAAATACAACCTTAACAAGACCAACACCATAATTACAATAGTTCAACAAATACTCAATTTCTCCAGCTTCACGGTTCTCATTTAACCAACAAAAAAATCAAAAAAAAAGAAAAAAAATTGTTCCAATAAAAAAAATGAAACAAAACAACAGATCAGATCAGAAAGAAAAATGAATTGCTAAAATAACCAAAACAAAATAGTGTTTCCCAAATGTGTAAAGGAACCTAAAAAAAAAAAAAAACTGTGATTCCCAAACTTTCTCTGAAAGTAATTCAAGTGTTTTAGAAAAAAAAATTTAAATATATTAATCTTGATAGAAATTTTTGAACAAACTTATAAATGATTTATTAACTAAACGCTTTAAGTGTTAAGATATAAGATTAAAGTAATTAAATAAATAATTTGGTTCCGAATGTGTTAATCAAAAAGAAAAAGAAAATCAAACAATATCAATGAACAAGAGAATTGTGCACCCTATGTTCGGTGTTACTTGCCGTGGTGAAAACCATAATTAATGATATTTAATTAATATTTAAATTAAATATTTAAATTAAAATTTGCTAAAAAAAATAAATTTTTAATTAAATTTGTGTTACTTAACTCTAATATCACAGTTAAACATGTAGGCTACTATCACAGAAGAGAATGTTTTCCAAAGATAAAATGTGAAAATAAAAAAACCATAATGATTCTAAACCATTTAAAAGATTACGCATTATAAATGTAAAAAAATTAAAAAGATAAAGTTTTAAAAGTTTATTAGAAATATAATTGATAGATTTGATGTTAAAATTTTTATTATTACCAAACATTAAAACAAATTATTAATAATTTCAACTGAAAAAAAAAACCATTAAACAGATTAAAAATCAACCCCATTGTCTAAGTTAATAATATGCAAGAAAATATTTTATAAAAGAAAAAAAATCCACAAACAATTATAGCGCACCTAACGATGCTGGAGAAGGCCTTCTACAGACTGTGTATTTGGTGAGTGATGTAAAACCTTTTGTTTTCCTTTTGGTATTATTTATATTATTTCCAAATTTATTTTTTTGCATTCCTTCCAAGATCAAAAGAAAGTAAACAAACAACCAAGAGCAAAGTTTATTAAATTTCGATCAAACATGTTGTGTTAAACGTAAATCAAACTAGTTGTAACCTAAATCGGAGTTAAAACCAGCACACAAAAGAGAATCAAACTTAACCTACTTTTGAATGCAACTTCACTGATCAAACTAAAGTTCAATGAACTTTATACAATCTTTGCTTTGTTTATTTGTTTGTTTTCTTTGACAAAATTCCACAATGGGTCTGATCATTTTAAAATGATATTATTTTTAAAATTTTTCTATTGTTAAAATTTGATTTATTTGTTATTATTTGAAATTTATATTTCATAAATTAATTAAAATTATTAAATAGTCCATAAAATATGTTTATTTCTTAATAATTAATTTCTTTCAAACTTTTAGTATCGAAATTTTTTTTGTTCAAATTTAATGAATTTTTATTGACACAGATAAAAACGAAAATTTGGATATACATATATATATATATATATATATATATTATTCTTTTGTTTAGTTTTAATTTAATTTATTTCAAAATGCATTTTTTTTTATTTTCTTTTCTTAAATGAAATTTTGTTAGAAAAAAACAAAATTATATAGTTATATAATCTTAATTCAGTACTTATGATGAATTAATTGTTGTAAAATAAAGTTCCAATATGAATAAGTAAATTTAAACCTTTTGGTCTTCTTATTTGTTGCGAATGTGAGAATTTTAGGATAAGAGTTTAGTTTAGGGGTTCTAAGAATTTTATAAATGCTATTAGAACTATGGTTGGCGAGGGTTATGAGGCATTGGTACCCATTAATATCTGGGTAGCCGAAAGTTTGGCAACTATGTAGAAAACGTCAACAATCTCTTTGAGTAAATTTCACTTTTAACTAGATTTGGGGCATTTGATAATTTGTAGTTTAATTTTATAATCTAGTTTTATTGTTTTATTAAATTCCAATGGTTTTCTTTGAGTAATTTTTTTCTCGGGAGTCTGTAATACAGAGCATGTAATCAACATTGGAAGCTAATGAATTGGACCCGAACCTCCCCACCCGACTCCTAGCTAGCTTATCGATGGCTCCCATTGTCCATTTCTTTAGTTTTCACCTACCGGAAATCGAGATATTAAACTTTTATTGACAACAAGAGCCTTGCTTAAAATTATATTCAATGACACTTTTGATTTCCTGGGTTTGGATAGGGCCTTTTAGTATAAGTTGAATTTTTTCTTAATTTATATTATTTTGGTTCATGTCTAAATATATGAAAATACAGTCTTATTTTAAGATTTCGTTTGTGAACATTACATATAAATGGCGCCCAACGTGGGCCCGAAGGAATAGCTCGATTCTTTCTGGCTCAAAATATATATTTTTTTTAATTTCGTAGATTTCATGTTTTTCTTAATTTTGAAAAGTTTTGCATTACTGTACACTTCATAATGAATAACTGTTGGAGCTTTACTGGAAATTTAGCTATTTGAGGTTTCAAGGTTTCGAATAGGCTAACCGTTTTGTGTAAAATAGTACTTTCTTTATCCTGTGTGAAGCAAGGCATAAAGTTTCAATTTTAAAATGCTCTATATTAGTTTCTTATAGTTTAGTATTTGTATTCCGATTTTTAGCCCATATTTTATTCAAGGACTTCATTAATTTGCTGCCTGCAGTTGGTGACCGGATGTAAATATGATATACCTGTAGGAACAAATGTATATTGCTAGTGGTATCAATTTTCTAAACATATTTACCTAATAAAGAGCTCCATAGACTATTTGTGTTTTCCATTTAGTTGATAGTTTTCTTATTTTGCCAAATTTAACCAATTCTTATCCTTTCTCCATTTTAAACTTTAAGAAGACCATCTACTATTAACATTTTCATTACTTTGATTTGGAATCCGAATCTTTAATTATATTTAAAAAGTTTCTTTGAAATTGTTTGATTTTTTTTTTCTTAAAAAGAAAAGGAAAAATAAAGGGAAAAGAAAAGCTACTTATTGTAAGGGAATATAAACATTTCAACTGTTAGAATTTTTTTAAACCGATTTTATAGATATCTAATTTCATTACTTGAAATTCATTAATGAATTCATTACTTTAAAAATCAATCTTGAGTGGTTCGATTATTATAGATTAATAAATGATTTTCTTTTATTAAATATTTAAATTTTCTATTGTATTATTTAAAACGCATTTTAATAATCTTAATCTCTCATCTAGTGGAAATTTTTTTTTAAATAAATTTCGTTTTTCTATATTTTAACTAATTTGCATTTGCTTGTTTAATCTATTTGGTTTGAAACCTAAATCTTAAATGTTAAGACCAATATTCTTTTTCGGAAATTGTTCTGATTTCAAAAAAAAAAAAAAATAACGATTATATTGATATAAAAAATTTTATGTGTTCTATTAAACTTTACTAACTCTGTTCGGTAAATGAATTATATGAATTCACCTCCTCCTTAAGATTGAGAAACTATTTTTGCTTTTGTTTAAGAGTTTCAAATTAGTCATACAATTTAATATTTAACTACGTTATAGAATTGTTTAGATTTTGGTTATATATTGTCCATTATGGCATCCGAGCCAACTTCTCCCGCAGGTGCAATACCACCACCTTTGCCTACGGCTCCAGTGGTCATAGAACCTTCTGTTTGCCATATTTGCAAGAAATCTATGGAAGAAGGCCAGGAATGTCTGATTTTAAACCAATGTAGTCATCCTTTTCACGGCTTGTGTATTGAAACTCATTTAGCTACCTCTTCCGAATGTCCTGTGTGCAACCGTAATTGTCAACTGTCAGAATTAAGAAAATTGGTAATACAACAAAGAGGTTCTTTACCAAGACCTTCGGGTACAAAACCAAGAGGTGCAATGGCACGCCATTATCAAACGAGAAGCGTTAGTAGGAATTTAGGACAGGAGAATTTTGACACGAATCAGAATGTATATTCTACAGATCAACAAGTCAGAGCTCCTGAAGCTAACAACCAAAACGTAGCAATTGAGAATTCTGCTCAACAAAATATTAACTCAGCTAATGTTAACAATAGTGGTGTAGACTACAGTGAAATCAATAGATTAATTGAACAAAACCTAACACGACTTTTAGGCAATTTAAATATACTTCCAAATACAAATCCAGATCAGTCACAAAACCCTAATCGACCACCTAGTTTGAATAATTCCAATTTACACTTATTTGATCAGCCAAATGTAAACATTTTAAATTCCCCTATACGTCCCAATTCAGCCGGTAATTCATACCATAGTACATTAAATGCTGATAAGATATCTTTAATTATTCAGAATTGGAATGTCAAATTTGACGGCACTTCTAACGGATTAAATATCGAGGAATTTTTATACCGCATTAGGACTCTGACCAAGGACTATTTTAATAGTGATTTTTCAATTATTTGCCGAAATTTGCACATTTTATTGACAGGGAAAGCAAGAGAATGGTACTGGCGTTATCATAAACGGGTACAAATAATAGAATGGAACGAGTTTTGTGAAGCGATTAGATGCCAGTATCGAGAGTTCAAGTCGTCATTTGATATAAGAGAGGAAATTCGTAACCGAAAACAAAAACCTGGTGAAACGTTCGATTCCTTCTTTGAAGCCGTTTCTACCATCATGGATAAACTTCCTACTCCTATGTCAGAACTTGAGCTTATTGAAATTTTAGCTAGGAATTTGAGACCTGAGACCTTTTCCACGTCGTATCGCAGAACTTTCAACCGACGATTTTAATGAAACTGTACAATTTTCTGAAGAATTAGATCCCAATTTATCTGTAAATGCAATCCATAATGCGGAGTTTAATGGCAAGTGTTGGAACTGCGATGAAATTGGCCATCACTGGCATGATTGCATGAAAGACAGAACAGTCTTTTGTTATGGGTGTGGTGAGAAACAAATTTATAAACCGAATTGTGTAAAATGCGCATCAAGAAAACAAACACTGTCAAAAAACTTAAAACCTCCATTTTCAAAAGAGACCAAACCATAACAAATGAACATTTCTCTACTCAAAACTTTCCTGATATTGAACTCGGCAACACTAAATTGGACAATGACTTGATCTGTGAAAATGATAAAATTGAAACTCGGCATAAAGGCCATGATGATATCCCAAATATACCAGATAATGACCCATTTGAAACTAAACATGACTATGACTTAGATTCTGAATTTGATAAAATTGAAACTCGGCGTAAAGTCCATGATAACCACAATAACCTTGATGAGGACCTTTGCAAAACGGAACACGACAAGGAAATCGATTATAAATTTGGTAATGTTGTAATTCGGCGAAAAGACCAGGATACAAATAATAACTTTAAAGACCACAGATCTATAGCTCCTTATCCTCGGTTACCATACCACAAACGTTGGGAATTATATATAGAGAAAAGAAATCAAATTTTTAATGGTTCATCCAGTTCACTACCTTTATACAAAAAAAAGCAAACGTGCAACAATACGAATGAGGAATTTTTATAAACTTAGGAGATTTTGTAGAAAATATTTGGTATCAACTATAGTGTCAAATGGCAAAGACATGAGATATTATGCGAAAGTTAAATTTTTGAATTTTGAGGAATATGGACTGTTAGATACAGGTGCAAACATTAGTTGTATTGGTGCAGAGCTGGCAATGTATGATTTCTCGAAATTTACTAATTTCAATAAGTGCAAATCGTATGTCAAAACTGCTGATGGTAAATTACAACCTGTCATAGGCTGGCTAGATGCAATTATTTCATTCAAAAACTTGACAAAGCCGTTAAAATTATTTATAATCCCCAGTATTTCACAACGTCTTATACTTGGGTTAGATTTTTGGCGTTTATTCAACCTCTGTCCAGATTTTATTGGATCTCCTAACGTGATTGCACTTAATAATTCCACAAATAGTCCGGCAGAACTTCATAGTATGACTGATGTCTTATCTGATTTTGCCAAAAGTAATGATCCTCTAGTTGCAAATTTTTATCCTCTAAGTTTAGAACAAAGAAACCAGTTAGATTCTATAATAAGTTTATTCCCAAATTTTGATAAACAAGGCCTAGGTAGGACGAAGTTAATTGAGCATAAAATCGATGTAGGTAACGCTACTCCTGTTAAGCAGAGATTTTACCCCGTTTCTCCGGCCGTAGAGAAGCTAATGTTCGGGAAAATTGATAGAATGCTAGCTCTAGGCGTAATTGAACCATCATCGTCTCCTTGGAGCTCACCTATGAGACTAGTAGTTAAGCCCAATAAGGTGCGATTATGCCTAGATGCTAGAAAATTGAATCAGGTTACTAAAAAGGATGCTTATCCGCTCCCTAATATTAATGGAATATTTGCCCGGTTGCCTAAGGCAAACTTAATTACCAAGCTCGACCTTAAGGACGCGTATTGGCAAATTGGCCTGAACGAAAGTTCAAAACATTTAACTGCGTTTACTGTACCTGGACGTCCTTTGTACCAGTTTGTGGTAATGCCCTTTGGGCTTTGTAATGCGCCACAAACAATGTGCAGATTAGTTGATGAACTCATTCCCCCAGATTTGAAAAATTCAGTTTTTGGTTATTTGGATGACATTATAATCGTTTCTGAAGATTTTGAAACCCATATCGAGATTCTGGTAAGACTAGCATCCCAATTTCGAAAGGCGAATTTAACGTTAAATGTTGCAAAAAGCCAATTCTGTGTGACTAAAGTAAATTATTTAGGGTTTGTGATAGGGGATGGTGGAGTTACAACGGATCCTGAAAAAATCAGTGCGATTGTCAACTGGCCTGTTCCTAAAAACCTGAAACAAGTGAGAGGATTCCTTGGATTGGCGGGATGGTACCGCAGATTTATCAAAAACTTTTCATCGGAAGTAAGTCCTATTACTGATGTAGTGAGCACTAAAAAACGATTTTCTTGGACGAGTGAAGCTCAAGTTGCCTTTGAGAAAATAAAAAATCTGCTCACAACAGCTCCAGTCCTCACTAATCCTGACTTCTCCAAAAAGTTTTTCCTGCACTGTGACGCGAGTGATTATGGCATTGGCGCAGTTCTGGTGCAATTGGATGCCCAAGGAGAAGAAAAGCCCATTGCATTCATGAGTAAAAAGCTTAATGCAGCGCAGCGTAATTACTCCGTCACAGAGCGGGAATGCTTAGCGGCTTTGGAAGCGATTAAGAAGTTTAGGTGTTACCTGGAGATGCAGGAGTTTGAGGTTGTGACAGATCACTCAAGTCTTCTATGGCTTATGAAACAACCCGATTTAAGTGGCCGTCTTGCTCGATGGGTATTCAAATTACAACCATATAAGTTCACAATTAGCCACAGAAAGGGGAAAGAACATATAGTACCCGATGTGTTATCTAGAATACTCATTGATGAAATAAACGCGTTAGAAATTATAGAACCGGAAGTTGATTTAAATTCACCCTATTTCAATGACGCTGAATATAATGATCTTAAGGCAAAAGTAAAGGATAATCAAACCAAATATCCGGATATAAAAGTAGAAGAAAAGTATGTATATATTCGCACAGAACATTATTCAGGTGAAGAAGAGCAAGAAAATCGTGCATGGAAGTTATGGATACCTTACCGGCTCCGGGAAGAAACCATTAAACGAACCCATGATACACCAACAACTTCACATGGAGGAATGGTAAAAACGTTGGAGTTGCTGCGACGAAATTTCTATTGGCCCGGTATGGTAAGAGATGTCCGGAATTACATCAGAAACTGTGATGTTTGCAAGATGACTAAAGCTCCTAATGTAATAATGAAACCGCCTATGGGGAGCCATATTATTTCTGAAAGACCTTTTCAGCGATTATATATCGATTTATTGGGACCCTATCCTAGAAGCAAGTCAGGATATATAGGATTGTTAATAGTGCTTGATCACCTTAGCAAGTTTCACTGGCTATGTCCTCTGAGAAAATTTACATCAATTAACATTCAAAATTATTTAGAACACAACATTTTTCATACATATGGTGTTCCAGAGGTCATAGTCAGTGATAATGGCAGCCAATTTAAAGCCAACGATTTGAATGCCTTTTTTACAAAATATGGTATCAAACATGTTTACACTGCGTATTATTCCCCCCAATCCAATGCGTCTGAAAGGGTTAACCGTTCACTGATAGCTGGAATAAGAGCCTACCTCAAAAATGACCATCGACTTTGGGATGAACAACTCAGTGCTATAAGTTGTGCTCTACGAAACTCCTATCATCAGGCCATAAACAATTCACCCTACCATGCGCTTTTCGGTTTTGATATGATCACACATGCTTCATCCTACGACCTCCTTCGAAGATTACAGCTATTAGATGAACCCTTTGCCAAAATCTCAAGGGATGATAATCTTCAGCTTATTAGGAAAAATTTGCGAAAATATATAAAGGAAGCATATGGGAAAAACCAAAAACAATATAACCTACGTTCAAAACCACAAACATTTGGCATTAACCAGGAAGTTTTTAGACGTAATTTTGCTCACAGCAATATGGAAAAAAACTTTAATGCTAAATTGTCTCCATTATTTGTCAAGGCTAGAATTCGGGAAAAATTAGGAAACCATTATTACGTCCTAGAGGACTTACAGGGAAAATTAGTTGGCACATATCACGGAAAGGACATTCGGGCATAAACTTTAGTTTCTATCTATTTTGCTAAGTGAAAACTTGCAAAATATATAGTTTTGTAATGAACGTATATGCCCTCTAACTATCTAACACTATTTATTGAGGAAAATGTAGAACAAAAATACTTACTAGGCCCCAAACTACAAATTAGTCCAAAGGAAAAGTTTAGCCAAAATGATCCTCTGTAGATTTTGATGAAATTTTCCTCATTTTATATTATATGATTCTATTTTGACAGCATATAATAAACGCACTAATTAGTACTATCTGCAATCGATAGTCATTTTCATATTTTTCACAATTTTTTCCAATTTATTAAATTTTTTTATTTATTTTAATAAATTTTCTTATTTTATAAATTTTCTTATTATTTGATCTTCACGATCATATGGTCGTGAAGGTAATGTTTTGTTTTGATTTTGTTGTTTTGATTAATGTATAAGAATGATTGATTAAGCTGGAGTATAAGAGTTTTTGTCTTAGCTAAATACGGTCAGGGTACGGAACTTTCTATGGAAGTTTAAATGTCTCAAACAGTGGAAAAAAATAAAAAAATATTAAATATAAACTTATGTTAAATTTATCGAATTTTACATATTTCACCTTTATATTATGAACCGCATACATTATTTTCATTATAAAAATGAAATGAGTAGATGCATTTTTTTTTTGTCAATCAGTCTGAAGACTGAAGAAACAGACAGCATGAATGATTGGAGTTTTGTGTTTATTAGTAAATTATTTATATGGCAACGTGATAAAATATGACAATGTATTGACATTTATTGTCAAAAATGTACTAAATCTTATGAACAATAAATTTCTTTGTAAGAAGAATCTTTGGAATAATCCTTTTCCGTTGAAACTTTGACCTGAAGACATCAAACAATCATATTATTGGAGATAATCAAAATTTTCCGAAAGCATCTAATAATAATTTGATCAAACATTTAAATAAAATTGTCTTCAATCCCAAAAAATACTCAGGAACAGGTAAATTTATTACATGTATTGGTATATAAAATAGGAAAATTAATATATACTTAAATGTAATAGGAAAAGAAAATTGTCCGGAAAACTCCATCCAGCTGCCTTTGAAGCCACACTGTTTGCTTTGTTTTTTTTTTGGGGTAAAAGATACCACATTTTTATGAATGCAAACTTTTAAGAAAAGTTCATTCAACAACTCCAATTTAAGACCACAATTCCCAGACCTGACTGGGGAATCCTCTTCCAGGGGATTCCTTTGAATGACTCATCTTATTTATCTTTTGCCGGCAATTGCGGGGTAACCTCACTTTCCACACATTATTCTCATATGCTACACTCATCTTTCATCACGAAACTCATCCGAACAACAACAAATACAACCTTAACAAGACCAACACCATAATTACAATAGTTCAACAAATACTCAATTTCTCCAGCTTCACGGTTCTCATTTAACCAACAAAAAAATCAAAAAAAAAGAAAAAAAAATTGTTCCAATAAAAAAAATGAAACAAAACAACAGATCAGATCAGAAAGAAAAATGAATTGCTAAAATAACCAAAACAAAATAGTGTTTCCCAAATGTGTAAAGGAACCTAAAAAAAAAAAAAACTGTGATTCCCAAACTTTCTCTGAAAGTAATTCAAGTGTTTTAGAAAAAAAAATTTAAATATATTAATCTTGATAGAAATTTTTGAACAAACTTATAAATGATTTATTAACTAAACGCTTTAAGTGTTAAGATATAAGATTAAAGTAATTAAATAAATAATTTGGTTCCGAATGTGTTAATCAAAAAGAAAAAGAAAATCAAACAATATCAATGAACAAGAGAATTGTGCACCCTATGTTCGGTGTTACTTGCCGTGGTGAAAACCATAATTAATGATATTTAATTAATATTTAAATTAAATATTTAAATTAAAATTTGCTAAAAAAAATAAATTTTTAATTAAATTTGTGTTACTTAACTCTAATATCACAGTTAAACATGTAGGCTACTATCACAGAAGAGAATGTTTTCCAAAGATAAAATGTGAAAATAAAAAAACCATAATGATTCTAAACCATTTAAAAGATTACGCATTATAAATGTAAAAAATTAAAAAGATAAAGTTTTAAAAGTTTATTAGAAATATAATTGATAGATTTGATGTTAAAATTTTTATTATTACCAAACATTAAAACAAATTATTAATAATTTCAACTGAAAAAAAAAACCATTAAACAGATTAAAAATCAACCCCATTGTCTAAGTTAATAATATGCAAGAAAATATTTTATAAAAGAAAAAAAATCCACAAACAATTATAGCGCACCTAACGATGCTGGAGAAGGCCTTCTACAGACTGTGTATTTGGTGAGTGATGTAAAACCTTTTGTTTTCCTTTTGGTATTATTTATATTATTTCCAAATTTATTTTTTTGCATTCCTTCCAAGATCAAAGAAAGTAAACAAACAACCAAGAGCAAAGTTTATTAAATTTCGATCAAACATGTTGTGTTAAACGTAAATCAAACTAGTTGTAACCTAAATCGGAGTTAAAACCAGCACACAAAAGAGAATCAAACTTAACCTACTTTTGAATGCAACTTCACTGATCAAACTAAAGTTCAATGAACTTTATACAATCTTTGCTTTGTTTATTTGTTTGTTTTCTTTGACAAAATTCCACAATGGGTCTGATCATTTTAAAATGATATTATTTTTAAAATTTTTCTATTGTTAAAATTTGATTTATTTGTTATTATTTGAAATTTATATTTCATAAATTAATTAAAATTATTAAATAGTCCATAAAATATGTTTATTTCTTAATAATTAATTTCTTTCAAACTTTTAGTATCGAAATTTTTTTTGTTCAAATTTAATGAATTTTTATTGACACAGATAAAAACGAAAATTTGGATATACATATATATATATATATATATATATATATATATATATATATATATATATATATATTATTCTTTTGTTTAGTTTTAATTTAATTTATTTCAAAATGCATTTTTTTTTATTTTCTTTTCTTAAATGAAATTTTGTTAGAAAAAAACAAAATTATATAGTTATATAATCTTAATTCAGTACTTATGATGAATTAATTGTTGTAAAATAAAGTTCCAATATGAATAAGTAAATTTAAACCTTTTGGTCTTCTTATTTGTTGCGAATGTGAGAATTTTAGGATAAGAGTTTAGTTTAGGGGTTCTAAGAATTTTATAAATGCTATTAGAACTATGGTTGGCGAGGGTTATGAGGCATTGGTACCCATTAATATCTGGGTAGCCGAAAGTTTGGCAACTATGTAGAAAACGTCAACAATCTCTTTGAGTAAATTTCACTTTTAACTAGATTTGGGGCATTTGATAATTTGTAGTTTAATTTTATAATCTAGTTTTATTGTTTTATTAAATTCCAATGGTTTTCTTTGAGTAATTTTTTTCTCGGGAGTCTGTAATACAGAGCATGTAATCAACATTGGAAGCTAATGAATTGGACCCGAACCTCCCCACCCGACTCCTAGCTAGCTTATCGATGGCTCCCATTGTCCATTTCTTTAGTTTTCACCTACCGGAAATCGAGATATTAAACTTTTATTGACAACAAGAGCCTTGCTTAAAATTATATTCAATGACACTTTTGATTTCCTGGGTTTGGATAGGGCCTTTTAGTATAAGTTGAATTTTTTCTTAATTTATATTATTTTGGTTCATGTCTAAATATATGAAAATACAGTCTTATTTTAAGATTTCGTTTGTGAACATTACAGCTTGGCGTACAAACTCTAGACAATATTTTTAACCAGTATTTATTCTTTTGCAAGTTTTTACATATTTTTTTTTACCACTATAAAAACATACAACTACAAAAGCAATCTGTTCATAATATTGTGTATATATGTACATAGAAAATTATTTACATTCATTGTCCTTTTATACAGAGAGGAACCCATATATACACACAGTTTAACATGTATGACAATGTTTTAACATACATATCCATACATATCTGTGCATATTAACACACTTAACGCACATATATTTACCTATTTATATTGTACATTCATGTACACATAGAATAGTTAATATGTGTATGTACAATGTACTTAGTATATGCCAACCATATCATTTCCTATCTGTCGTGTTGACATAATATAAACTTGATTAATTTTCATGTTCCTCCCTAGGGAGTTTTTGTGGTGTTGAAGGGAGGTCATTTTAAAGCTTCAGTTTTTATAATGCACTTGTATTTGTATGTACTGTGAATTATGCTCAAAGAAAAAATGCAGTAAATAAGCACAAAAACTAAAGCTTTACTACAGAAACTTACTTTCGCTAGTTTAAGAACACATACATTAACTCATTCTATCCTACAGAAAGACACGTTTGTTACCTCAGACTTTTTTTACAGGAGTTTCGCTACCTACATCGCTATAGTGGGGAGGGTATTATGCGTTTGTGCTGATGTTTGTAATACCCAAAAATATTGGTCTTACACCTTAAAGTATACCAATCGGCTCAGAATCACTTCCTGAGTCGATTAAGCTATGTCCGTCCGTCCGTCTGTCCGTCTGTCCGTCTGTCTGTGTGTCCATGTAAACCTTGAGCGAACTGTACAGGTCGCAATTTTTGAGATAATTTGATGAAATTTGGAACGTATACTTCTCTTGGTCCAAGGAATGCTATTAACAATTATTGAAATCGGTCCATTATGAGTTGAATTACCAAAATTCACTTATAAATATTAGTAAAACGATGTAATTCGGCACAAATAAGTTTTATATAAACATAAGTCCCGACATTAACCTTTATAAGGATCGGACCAATATTTGCCTTAGCCCCTATACTATATAATTATAAATAACACATGTCGGTTCAGGCCGACATGTATACCGTGTAAACCTTGTGTGCATGCAACAGCTCGCAATTTTGAATATAATTTGTTAAAATGGGTCACATATTATACTCTGGATCCAATAACGAAGGCTGTTGAAAATTATTGAAATCGGTTTTTTATTTCTCCTAGTCAGCATACAATCGTACATGAACAGACATTATTTGAAACCTATATAAGATTCGACATAAATGCTTCATTATTGAAATTAATCACATTTAATATTCGAAATTGGTGTAGGGTATCATATGGTCGGCCACGCTCGACTATGATTTCATACTTGTTTTTAATAATCCTGTGTTTTGGTTTCATATTATAGAACATACAAAAAGTACCATTTGATGAAAGTAAAAGTACCAAAGATTCACTTCCGATATATTATCATTTAATAAGGACCAAGTTTCATATGTTTCGGTTCTCTACAATAGAAAATTCATAAGGTACCATTTGAAGAATGAAAAAGTTCCAAAGAGTCCCTTTTCTAATTCAGTTAAAACATATGTTACTGGGTTTAATATTATAGTACCATTTGAGGTACGAAAAAGTCCCAAAAAGTTCTCTTTTAAATAATATATTTCAGTGTATGTTCAATAATCTTGTGATTTGGGTTCATTATATAGAATATTCAAAAAGTATCATTTGAAGAAGAGAAAAGTACCAAAAATTTACCTCTGATAGATTTTCATTTAGTCATGTTAAATTTTATGTTCCTAGGTTCAATATTAAAGAATGTACAAAAAGTACCATTTGATAAAAGAATAAGTACCAAAGATATCCCTCTTATAGATTCTTATTCAATCATGGCCGCGTAGAATAAATATGTACACGTAATTTTCAATGATCGTTAAAGTAATTTTCTAAAGGGGACCCTATATGCGGGTAGGGTCAGTTATAGACCGATCCTCAACAAATTTGGTAGAGAGATTTTGAAGGGGACCTTATATGGGGGGTAGGGTCATTTATAGACCGATCTACATAAAATTTGGTGGAGAGGTTTTGGATTGTAAGAAACTTACTTATGTCAAAGGCTCATTTATAGGCCGATCTACATAAAATTTGGCTCCTAAAAAACTTACATATGTCAAATATCGCTCGTATTTTTATGCCAGTAATGAGCGTTAAAGTAATTTTCTGAAGGGGACTTTATATGGGGGGTAGGGTTTTATGAACCGATCTTCATAAAAATTGGTAGATAGATTATGGCTTATATAAAACTTATTTATGTTGAATTTCAACGCTATACTCGTACTTCTTAAACAGATATGCCCATTAAAGCCGTTTTTCGGGGGTCCACTTGTATGGGGGCTATCCGAAAACATGGGCCAATGTAGCTAGATCGTCTTAAAATTCAATAAGAATCCAGAATATATATACTTTTATGGGTCTACAACCAATATTTCAAAGTGTTACAAATGGAATGACAAAATCAATATACCCCAATCTTTTTTGGTGGTGGGTATAAAAAGTGCGAAACAGTCTCTCTCATTTACTCAAACTGTCTTTTGAGAACTCTCATTTTCCTTATATTACATATTTTATTTTTTCTCGAGTGTATTTAACAACTTCCTGCATTTTATAACCTATAATCGAGACGTTTGTAGATTTTGCTAACGTTTGTAGACTTACTTATTCTCAATGTAATATAGTTGAATGTTTTTGTCCTTCAATCCAGTAGTAGTCATTTACAGTTGTGAGTAGTTGTTATTAAAGAGAAGATAATATATTTTGCATAAATGATTATCAGCGTAAACGGATATCCTTTTGTCTTGATTTTAACACCATCTTATACTACTTAATAACAAAACTTTCTTTTACTTCCTGCCATGAATTTATATGTATTCCCCACTGGCAACACCATTTGTCTATTTGTGTGAGTGTTATAATGAGAATTACTTACATATATGAGTTTGTATAATTTTGGATTCTATTAAAGGCAAATATTTTTTCATTTCTATCGTTATTGCTCTTTTTGAAAACCGGAACGAATACTAATGAAATTTATTATGTTATAGGCTAAAACACATACACTCACCTATCATTTCATTAAGTCGCTGAAAATTCAGAGGGAAACAAAAAATATTGTTAAATCATTTTTTAAAATTTTTACTCAAAACAAATTCATGTCTAAATTGCTAGAAGTTTAGTGTTAAACAAATATGGGGGAGTTGCTTGTTATTTGAAATTAAAATTAACCCTTTTAAGCAAAATATTAAACAAAATGTTACTTTGACTTATTATTATTTCAGCAGCTTAAAAGGTTGGTAAACTTATTAAGAATTTTCCCAACGTTTTAGTCATTTAACAATTTTTATATTTCGTTTTTCTTCATTAAATCCTTGGGGTTATTTACCACATTTTTTTGCAAAGAATTTACGTATGCCACACTAACTTTTAACCACTATTTACTTTAACGTCTAGCTCTTGGCAACGCAACCTTTTTTAGATTGCCACACTTGGGTGTATTTATGTTGACAATAATTAATGGTATTAGGGTTAAAGAATGTCACAAACAATTAGTGTTCTCGTAGTCAGTAATAGGAAAATAGTGTTTGTTGGATTTGCTACTATTGCTTTTGTCACCAGCTGTTGTTGGATATTACTACTGTCTGCCTTAACCATAGTTATGCAGTCGGTCTGACAATCAGCCAAGCCAACGTTTGAGTGACTGACATTCAAATTGTATTTAACTGTATTAACAGATGTTACCAGTGGTAAAATTTATTGTTTTTTTTAATGTATGAATATTTTCAATACGCACTATAGAATTAATTTAAATTCATAAATGAGTAAAAAAAATATATTTTAATAAAATTTTAATGTTTTTAGACAAACTATTTAGTTTCAATAAACTGTGGAATTTTATGCTAAATTGATTTTATAGAATTTATTATTTATTTAGAATAATATTATTATAAAATTATTATAGAGAAATTATTTAAAAAATTATTTAATTGATATAATAGATTTTGAAAAAAAAAACAAAAATATTTATGTTATTTGATATTAATAACAAATGGAAATACATATTTTACAAAGTGAAAACTTTGAAAAAAATTTGTCTCAGCTTTGCTCACTATCTCGTTTTGTTAAACATTCCTAACGGAAAAGACTCTCAGAAACTTTCCTATGGAAGTAGACTTTCACTGACTTATTCTTTTCTATATGATTATACTCTTACCAACTCAAACTTTTTATACCCACCATCAAAAAAGATGGGATAGCCCCCATACATGTGGACCCCCGAAATAATAAGTTTCATGCGAGTAAAAATCTCTCTGTCAAATATTATGTGGATCAGTCCATAAATGACCCAATCCCCCTTTTAAGGTCCCCTTCAGAAAAAGTTACTTACAAGCCAATACCTCTTTACTGCATTTTATAAGAATCGGCTCATAATTGACCCTACCCTCCACATATGGTCCACTTCAGAAAATTATTTAAACGCTCATTACTGGCTTACAAATACGAGTAAAGCGATGAAATTCGACATACATCAGTTTCATATGGGCCAAAATCTCTCTACCAAGAGTAAGGAAATACAGTTATGAAATTCGACATAAGAATTTTTTATACGAACGTTAGTCTTTCTACCGAATTTCATGCGGAATGTGTCGGAAAATTACTTTAACGCTAATCACTGGCACAGCGATGATAGCCCAGGTAAACAAATTTAATATTAACCATAATCAGTCTACAAACTGTTATGAGGATCGGTCGATAAATGACCCTACCCCTCATATAAGCTCCTCTTTAGAAAATAACATTCGGCATAGCCGAATATAATACTCTTACTTGTTCAGATTAAGATTTTTAGAAAAAGATTATCGCTACTTCAAGCTTTTGCTATTGGACTCTTTCTTGCAAAAAATGCCTCCATAATATCTTTCACATAGGAATAGAAACATTACTTGTTCAACCTTTTAATAGAACAGAATATCGCTGACTCAAGATTCCTATAAGAAAAATTTCGCTAACTCAATCTTTCCTATTTAGTTAGTTAGTTAGATTGTTCGTTAGTTAGTTAGTTAGTTAGTTAGTTAGTTAGTTAGTTAGTTAGTTAGTTAGTTAGTTAGTTAGTTAGTTAGTTAGTTAGTTAGTTAGTTAGTTAGTTAGTTAGTTAGTTAGTTAGTTAGTTAGTTAGTTAGTTAGTTAGTTAGTTAGTTAGTTAGTTTGTTAGTTAGTTAGTTAGTTAGTTAGTTAGTTAGTTAGTTAGTTAGTTAGTTAGTTAGTTAGTTAGTTAGTTAGTTAGTTAGTTAGTTAGTTAGTTAGTTAGTTAGTTAGGTAGTTAGGTAGTTAGTTAGTTAGTTAGTTAGTTAGTTAGTTAGTTAGTTAGTTAGTTAGTTAGTTAGTTAGTTAGTTAGTTAGTTAGTTAGTTAGTTAGTTAGTTAGTTAGTTAGTTAGTTAGTTAGTTAGTTAGTTAGTTAGTTAGTTAGTTAGTTAGTTAGTTAGTTAGTTAGTTAGTAGTTAGTTAGTTAGTTAGTTAGTTAGTTAGTTTGAAAGGAGGTTAGTATATATGTATATACATCAAATCCGAAGAAATACACCTAGGCCTCTAGTGCACCTCAGGTGGGAATCGAACCCACCATATCCGGAACCCACCATATTCGGCCCTTTATAACGATTTAACTAATAAACATATTAAGACTTTTCTTAATATATTAAACATGTCTCTCAAAATTATCAGACACATATTTCGTACCTTTTTAAAATTCAGTCCTTTTTGGGTGTAAACGGGAGAAAACAGTATTTTTGGTATTTTTTAGCACATAAAGAAAACAAAGAAGTTAGAGTGCTTTATTCGGCTGAGCCGAATCTTAAATACCCTCCACCAGCTACTTTTATATTAATACTTTTCTAGAAAAAATCCCAAGATTTAAACAGTTTAAATCTATTACAATTCCAAGATTTATTGAACATTACAAACGCCATTTTATTTATATGTATTTTTATAGCGCTTAGCGATATTAAATAATTTGCATGTATGCGTGTGTGAAAGATTAAGGATTTTCCAAATACATATATATAATTTTGTTCTACACAAATTGATAATGCTAATGATAACTAGTTAAATACGGTTAAAGCACTTTTAGGGGCAGGACCTAGTATGGAAGATCGTGAAAATTCTTGAAATAGAATTTTTGTATACAAAACTAATATTTGTGCCAAATTTTGTATCAATAGCTTTATTTGGTAATGAGTAATGTGCGTTTAAGAGATTTTCGTAAAAGGACTTTGTATGTGAGCTATGACCAATTATATATATAAAGACAAAATTTAAAAATTCTGTATCTATATCATTATATGGTAATGAATAGTGATTTTCATTTTCATTTAAGTGATTTTCTGGAGAGCTATGACCCAATATGGACAGATCGTAAAACAATTTTATAGTTTAATTTATATATATAAGAGCAATATTTTTGCTAAATGTATGGATATCAATATTTGGCAATGAGTTATGTGCGTTTAAGTGATTTTCGGGAGGGAACCTTGTATGGGAGCTATGGCCAAGGATAGACCGATCGTGACAAAATTTTGAAATAAAATTTATGTGTACAAAAATAGTATTTATGCCAAATATTTTATGGGTAACACTATCTGGTAATGAGCTATGTGCCTTTAAGTGTTTTTCTGAAAGGGACCTTGTATGGGAGCTATATTTAATTATGGACCGATAGGAAAACAATTTCACAGTAATATTTCTGTCCATATAAGCAATACTTGTACCAAATTTTTATGTGGATATCTTAATTTAGTAATGAGTTATGCGTGTTTAAGTGATTTTCGGGAGGGGAACTTGTATGGGAGCTATGACCAATTATGGACCGATCCAAAAAAACTTTCTTAGTAAAATTTCTGTATATAAGAGCAATACTTGTACCAAATTTTATATGGATATCTTCATTTACTAATGAGTTATGTGGTTTTAAGTGATTTTCTGGAGGGGACCTTGTATGGGAGTTATGACCAATTATGGACCGATCCGAAAAAACTTTCATAGCAATATTTCTGTATATAAGAGCAATACTTGTACCAAATTTTATATGGATATCTTAATTTGGTAATGAGTTATGCGCGTTTAAGTGATTTTCGGGAGGGGACCTTGTATGGGAGCTATGACCAATTATGGACCGATCTGAAAAAAATTTCATAGTAATATTTCTGTTTATAAGAGCAATACTTGCACCAAATTTTATATGGATATCTTCATTTACTAATGAGTTATGTGGTTTTAAGTGATTTTCGGGAGGTGACCTTGTATGGGAGCTATGACCAATTATGAGCCGATCGGAAAAAAATTTCGTAGTAATATTTCTATATATAAGAGCAATACTTGTACCAAATTTTATATGGATATCTTCGTTTGCTAATGAGTTATGTGGTTTTAAGTGATTTTTGGGAGGGGACCTTGTATGGGAGCTATGTCCAATTATGGACCGATCCAAAAAAGTTTTTCTTTGGATCAATTCTGTTGACATAAGATTTTAATTTGTAAAATTTTGTGAAGATGTCGACATTGTGACGGAAGTTATTAACAAAAAACTCATTTTCCGGGAATATGTACTTTTGTATGGGAGGTATATGAAATTGTGGACCGATTCTTACAATTTTCAGCAGGAATCAATATCTTGTGCAGAAACGAATGTGTGGTGATTTTCATGGAAGTACCCTGCATAGTTTTCGAGAAAATTACATCAAAATGTGTAAAAAATGCTTATTTTTTTTGCTTAGGGCGATGATGAATATTTTCGGTGAATTTGGTTGATTTACTTTGCTTCGTTTTAACGTGAGCGTGTTTTATACAGAGAGACGGACAGACGGACATAGCTAAATCGACTCAGAATTTCATAAGGACCAAGAATATATATACTTTGTTGGGTCTCAGATGAATATTTCTCAGTATTACAAACGGAATGACAAACTTATATATACCCTCTATCACCACTGATGGTGGTGGAGGGTATAAAAAGGGGAAAGAGAAATTTAGTCTTATTCATATTCATTGTTAATTTATTCCCAAACAACAAGCTAATGGTGAATTATTTTAGAATTCGGGTACTAAACACGTGAAACCTATTCCTTATTAAATGAGAATTTATAAAACGGAGATTTTTGGTTCATTTTTGTCCTTCAGATGGTACTTTTTGAATTTTCTTTAATATTGTGTATAAAAATATAAAATTTAATATATAGAGGCCTGATTGAATGACAATCTAAAAGGAGAAACTTTTTCATTCTTTAATAAATACTTTTTGAGTTTTTTATAACTAACCGTAAACTGACTTAATTTCCTCTTAAAGCCCTCATTAGATAACAACAATACTTTTAGTTATAAAAACTTAGGTATAATTTATATTTATAGTACTAAATAAATTCCAGAATAGTTTAAAGTAATCCTACACTAATAATTTATTTTCTATTTAATTATAAAGACTAATAAAAAAAACATATATTACATTAATTGTGTTAATTACTTCTCTTTTTAATGACATTAAAACGTGATTTGAAAACAAATAAAAACACCAACCTCAAACATTTAATTTTAATATTATTTATAACAATTCACAAAAAAATACACCACCCTCTATTACTATTTGTACAACTAAACGTATGAGTGTTTTTTAATTCATATTTACATTTCATTCAAATGTATGTTACACATACGTCTATATAGTTGCTACTTTTAATTATAATTAATTATTATTTCTGCTGAGTAATTAACTTTAACATTATCTTATTAAGTGTCTTTTTATTATGTATGTACTTCATACTTCATACATATTGCTTTCATTTTTCTTATTTCGTAAACACCAAAACATTTGTTTAACAATAAAAACTCACAAATGTGTTTTATTGCAAAAATATAATATAAAAAGCATTTGAACAAAAAAAGTAAAAGAAAATTCTTAAAAAAGTTTTATTTAGTTTTTAAGTATAGAAACTCTTAAAAAAGCTCGATTTTCAAAGGAGAAACAAGACAACTACTTAACTATAATTTATTAGACTCTATATACTTATTTCTCATGCCCGCCCATTAAATGATACTAAATTCTTCTTCTTTTACAATATTCGAAAGTATTTATTTCATTGACTTTAAGGTCAACATTATAAAAAGTTTGCTTTCTTACTGCGTTTGAAACTTTCAAACGCTTTTTGTGTGGGAGTTTGAGTGTCTCCTGAAAAGTATGTACATTTGATGACAGACAACTTAAGTTGTTATATGAGCTTAAAATGTAATGATTATTTACTTGAAAACAGTCATAACTAAAAAATATAGTTTTTATACCCTCCACCACCATCAGTGGTGATAGAGGGTATATATAAGTTTGTGATTCCGTTTGTAACACTGAGAAATATTCATCTGAGACCCAACAAAGTATATATATTCTTGGTCCTTATGAAATTCTGAGTCGATTTAGCTATGTCCGTCACAATGTCGATATCTTCACAAAATTTTACAAATTAAAATCTTATGTCAACAGAATTGATCAAGAGAAAAACTTTTTTGGATCGGTCCATAATTGGACATAGCTCCCATACACGGTCCTCTCCCGAAAATCACTTAAACGCACATAATTCATTACTAAATTAAGATATCCATATAAAATTTAGTACAAGTATTGCTTTCACATACAGAAATATTGTTATGAATTTTTTTTCCGATCGGTCCATAATTGGTCATAGCTCCCATACAAGGTCCCCTCCCGAAAATGACTTAAACGCGCATAACTCATTACTAAATTAAGATATCCATATAAAATTTGTCACAAGTATTGCTCTCATATACGAAATTTTGTTCTGGTCGGTCCATAATTGGTCATAGCTCCCATACAAGATCCCCTCCCGAAAATCACTTAAAACCACATAACTCATTAGTAAATTAAGATATCCATATAAAATTTGGTACAAGTATTGCTCTTATATACAGAAATATTACTACGACATTTTTTTCCGATCGGTTCATAATTGGTCATAGCTCCCATACAAGGTCCCCTCCCGAAAATCACTTAAAACCACATAACTCATTAGCAAATGAAGATATCCATATAAAATTTGGTACAAGTATTGCTCTTATATACAGAAATTTTTCTAAGAAAGGTTTATTTGGATCGGTCCATAATTGGTCATAGCTCCCATACAAGGTCCCCTCCCGAAAATCAAATAACTCCCCAGTAAAAATTGGAGCTTACATGTAAGCAGGTTTGTAAGGGAACGAAGCTATTTTCTCCCAAACCTGCTTCGATAAGGCATGATTTTTATATAGCGAATTCCCACTTGGAAGCATTCCCACTAGTAAGCTTAAATATTATTTAAATATTTCACTTACAATCTGCTTCTCTGTAAGGGATAGTAGTAAGCTTTTAATTTTTTTCAGCTTACATTATGAAATTACTCCTATCATTGGTATTCCCTTATTTCCTGCTTCTCAGTAAGGCTGAATAGTAAGCGAATACAGATGCAGTTACTTCCCTTTTTAGCTTCCTAAAGTATAAAAATTTTTTACTGGGTCATTACTAAACAAGTAAGAAAGTATAGTCGGGCTTGGCTGACTATATGATACCTTACACCAGTTATTAATGTGGGTATATTGTTTTTGTCATTCCGTGTGTAACACATCGAAATATTCATCTAAGACCCATAAAAGTATATATATTCTGGATCCTTATTAAATCTAAGGCGATCAAGCTATGTCCGTCCGTTCGTCTGTCTGTCTGTTGAAAACACGATAGAGTTCAAATGGAAGTAGCTAGCGGGCTGAAATTTTGCACAGTCATTTTATATTGATGCAGCTTGTTCGGTATTGAAAATGGGCAATATCGGTCCCCCCAGGAAATTACTTTAACGCTCATAACTGACTAAAAGAAACATCTATAGCGATGAAATTCGATGAAATTTAGCACAGTCATTTTATATTGATGCAGTTTGTTCGGTATTGAAAATGGGCAATATCGGTCCCCCCAGGAAATTACTTTAACGCTCATAACTGACTAAAAGAAACATCTATAGCGATGAAATTCGACATGAACATATCTTATAGAAACCTAAATCGCTCTGTAAAATGTTTTAAGGATTGGTCCATAATTGACCCTACCCCCCATATAAGGTCCCCTTCAGAAAAAGACTATAACGCTCATAACTGCCTTAAAGAAGCAGCTATAGCGATAAAATTCGACATTAACATATTTTGAAGGAACCTTAATATCATTGTAAAATTTTATAAGGATCGGTTCATAATTGACCCTATCCCGCATTTAAGGTCCCCTTCAGAAAATGAAGGTAGCTGTGACGCTCATTACTGCCTAAACTAAAATCGTTCTAGAAAATTTGACGAGGATCGGTCCATAATTGACCAAAAAGAGCAATTTATTGGCGAAAAACTTATTTTCTAAAAGAGGCTTTATATGGGGGATAGGAGCAAATGTGGACCGAACCCGATAAAATGGGCTGGATAGATTTGCATTTATATAATATTTATATAAAATATATAATATTTGTCTGTGCTAAATTTGATTGCAATAACAGTGCTAATAAATGAATTGCGGATATTCAAGTCACTTTCTGAAGGGGGCTTTGTGTGGGGGCTAGGGTCAAATGAAGTCCGATCATTTCGAAATTCGGCAAGGTCATCAAGGCTTGTATAAAACTTAGTTGTGCGAACTTTCATCGAGATACATTTATATTATACATAATTATGAGCTCAAAAGCCCTTTTCGGGTGGTTCAGTTGTATGGGGGCTAGGTGAAATAATGGACCGATTTTAACCATTTTCAATAGGCTTCGTCCTTGGGTCAAAACAAACGTGTATTCTAAAATAAATCGACTCAGAAAGTGATTCTGAGCTCAAAAGTGCAAGATGTCTACTTTTAAGAAAAGTAAAAAAATTGTTAAGAATATGGAGAGAACTATATCAAGTCATTGGAATGTAAAAGTAAATCTAGCCAACAATGTAGGGGAAATTATATGTATATTTTTTGAAGCATACTTTTATATAAAAGAAAAATTAAACCAAAACTATTAACACGTTGAGTGTGCGTTTAATTGAAAGAGATACAAAAAGATTTTCATTAAATTGGAAATAAATTGAATTTCTTGTTAACATAAACTTGTTTTCAAAAATGTACAATTTTTCAATTTTGAGCCCAGAAATTTATCACAAGAATTTGAAGAAAATCAAATATCTTTGCCTTAAAGTAGACAATTGTTTTCATTTGTAATTAAACTAAAATAAATTTTCTTTCGTTCGTCTGCTGCCGCAATTAAGCAACAATGTTTCTTCAGTATTATTCTGTAAATGGTTGAAAATTTTTCAAATACTACACTCAAGCATTGACAGCAAAAAAAAAAAAAAAAAATAAAAAAAAAATTTTTATTTTAAAATTGCAATTTTCAGTGCATTTTGTGTTAATTACAATTTCGTTAATTTTATTCCTACAATTCTCATTCGCAAAACAATGTAGTTAAACACTGGAAGTGTCTAAACGTCTTTAGTGTACTAGAGTAGTGTTGTTTTTTTATATGGGTCTTTTTTATTACATAGTTGTTATTTTAGTTTCCTCTTTATTTTCTCCTTTAAACACAATTCCACTCAACACATTATTGTCATTGTTTAAATGTTAGTTTTTTGGCTCTTTTTTCCGGTTGTCTGTCCTTACACATATATATTTATTCTGTAAAAAATATACATTAAAGTTAACAAAAACAAAACATTAAACATAATAAGACAAAGACAAACTTTGCATATTTATAGTAATTTAAACCTTGCTTAAAATTCTTTGAGTATGTTGGATTAAACTGGTAGAAAAGGTTTATGTCTTTACTTTTCTCTCTATACATACATATCCCTCTCTCTCTCTCTCCTTGTCTATTAAGTTTACTATGTAATGGAGTAGATATGAGAATGTAAAGTGTAAAAACCGCATTTCTTTACACTTATTTTAAAGGTTGTTAAATTATTCAGACAACAACAATGAAAACAAGTAAGAAATTATAGTCGGGCGAGACCGACCATATAATACCCTACACCTTTGACAAAAATATAATGTGGTTTATTTGCCATAATAAAGCATTTAAATTGAATTGTACCTTGCTTCAGATATAAATACTTAAGCCGTTTATTGTTGAATAAAATTGTGGACATTTAAGTGAAATTTTGATGGGGGCTTTTCATAGGGGCTAGGGTCATATGAGGACCTATTATTATTCGTGAGGGTCATCAAATCTTGTATAGAACTTGGTTTTTGCAGCTTTTTGTCGAGATATGAGTATATTAAACATAATTATGAACTTAAAAGCCCTATTTGGCGGGCTTAGTGAAATAATGGACCAATGTAAACCATTTTCAACAGGCTTCGTTTACGGTACCATAAAAGATCATGTGCCAAATTTCATTGAATTATCTCCAAAATTGCGACCTGTAGTTTGATTACAAAGTTTAAAAGCCCTATTCGGGGGGGAAATAATGGACCGATGTTAACCATTTTCAATAGACTTTGTCTACGGTACCATAAAAGATCATGTGCCAAATTTCATTGAATTATCTCCAAAATTGCGACCTGTAGTTTGATTACAAAGTTTAAAAGCCCTATTCGGGGGGTTCAGTCGTATGGAGTCTAGGTGAAATAATGGACCGATGTTAACCATTTTCAATAGACTTTGTCTATGGTACCATAAAAGATCATGTGCCAAATTTCATTGATTTATCTCCAAAATTGCGACCTGTAGTTTGATTAAAATGTTTAAAAGCCCTATTCGGGGGTTCAGTTGTATGTGGGCTAGGTGAAATAATGGACCGATGTTAACCATTTTCAATAGGCTTCGTCTACGGTACCATAAAAGATCATGTGCCAAATTTCATTGAATTATCTCCAAAATTGCGACTTGTAGTTTGATTACAAAGTTTACAAGCTATTGGGGGGTTCAGTTGTATGGGGGCTAGGTGAAATAATGGAACGATCTTAACCATTTTCAATAGGCTTCGTCCCTGGAACAATAGAAGATCATGTACCAAATTTCATTGAAATATCTTCAAAATTGCGACCTGTAGTTTGATTACAAAGTTTACATGGACGGACGGACGGACAGACGGATGGACAGACGGACATAGCTAAATCGACTCAGAAAATGATTCTGAGCCGATTGGTATACTTTAAGGTGGGTATAAGACCAATATTATTGTGCGTTACAAACAACAGCACAAACACAATATACCCTTCCCACTGAAGTGGTGTAGGGTATAACAATGAAATTGTATTAAAATTTATAATACATTAAGAACAAGAACAACAACAGGAATAAACAAGTAAGAAATTATAGTCGGGCGAGGCCGACCATATAATACCCTACACCTTTGACAAAAATATAATGTGATTTAGTTGCCATAATAAAGCATTTAAGTTGAATTGTACCTTGCCTTAGATATACATACTTAAGCCGTTTATTGTTGAATAAAATTGTGGACATTTAAGTGAAATTTTGATGGGGGCTTTTCATAGGGGCTAGGGTCATATGAGAACCTATTATTATGGAATTCGTGGGGGTCATCAAGTCTTGTATACAACTTGGTTATTGCAGCTTTTTGTCGAGATATGAGTATATTAAACATAATTATGAACTTAAAAGCCCTATTCGGCGGGTTCAGTTGTATGGGGGCTAGGTGAAATAATGGTCCGATGTAAACCATTTTCAACAGGCTTCATCTACTGTAACATAAAAGATCATGTGCCAAATTTCATTGAATTATCTTCAAAATTGCGACCTGTAGTTTGATTACAAGTTTTAAAAGCCCTATTCGGGGGTTCAGTTGTATGGGGGCTAGGTGAAATAATGGACCGATGTTAACCATTTTCAATAGGCTTCGTCTACGGTACCATAAAAGATCATGTGCTAAATTTCATTGAATTATCTCCGAAATTGCGACTTGTAGTTTGATTACAAGTTTTAAAAGCCCTATTCGAGGGGTTCAGTTGTATGGGGGCTAGGTGAAATAATGGACCGATGTTAACCATTTTCAACAGGCTTCGTCCCTGGAACAATAGAAGATCATGTACCAAATTTCATTGAATTACCTTCAAAATTGCGACCTGTAGTTTGATTACAAATTTTAAAAGCCCTATTCGAGGGGTTCAGTTGTATGGGGGCTAGGTGAAATAATGGACCGATGTAAACCATTTCCAACAGGCTTCATCTACGGTACCATAAAAGATCATGTACCAAATTTCATTGAATTATCTTCAAAATTGCGACCTGTAGTTTGATTACAAGTTTTAAAAGCCCTATTCGGGGGTTCAGTTGTATGGGGGCTAGGTGAAATAATGGACCGATGTTAACCATTTTCAATAGGCTTCGTCTACGGTACCATAAAAGATCATGTGCTAAATTTCATTGAATTATCTCCGAAATTGCGACCTGTAGTTTGATTACAAGTTTGAAAAGCCCTATTCGAGGGGTTCAGTTGTATGGGGGCTAGGTGAAATAATGGACCGATCTTAACCATTTTCAATAGGCTTCGTCCCTGGGACAATAGAAGATCATGTACCAAATTTCATTGAATTATCTTCAAAATTGCGACCTGTAGTTTGATTACAAGGTTTACATGGACGGACGGACGGACGGACAGACGGACGGACAGACGGACGGACAGACGGACGGACATAGCTTAATCGACTCAGAAAATGATTTCGAGCCGATTGGTATACTTTAAGGTGGGTGTAGGACCAATATTATTGTGCGTTACAAACATCAGCACAAACCCAATATACCCTCCCCACTAAAGTGGTGTAGGGTATAAAAAGCAACAACTTTAACTATTATGGGAAAAAATTGCACACACAACTCATGTTGCATGAAATATTGTTAAAAGATACACATTTAACTGCTTTAACAGCTAAAATGGAATAAATGACAATATTTTAATTAAGGAAAACATGTAAAATGAGTTTTGTTTTGGAAAAAGTTTTAAAATACTTTAAAATTTCGAAAGTAATATTTAAAGAAGTAATATTCTAAAGTAGATTATTAAGACAGTCGACCAAAGAGTCAACTCACTTGGTTCCATATACTTGTCTCGTTGTACCTCTCATAGATTTTCATTTAATCAAAAATTTAATGTTTCTATTTTCAATATTATAGAAAACTCAAAAAGTATAATTTGAAAAACGAAAAAGTTCCTTCTTGTATATTCATATTCACTCAAGTTCCTACATGTTTAATTTTATATTTCTATGTTCAATACATAGAAAATTTAAAAAATTACCATTTTAAGAATAAAAACAAGTAAGAAAGTATAGTCGGCCGTGGCCGACCATATGATTCCCTACACCAGTTGTGAATATTAAATGTGATTTATTTTTCATAATAAAGCATTTATCTTCAATATTTCCTTTGGGGCCCGATCTTTATGAAATTTGGCAGGGTCATCAGGACTTCTATAAAACTTAGTTGTGCCGCATTTTATCGATATACCTGTATATTTAACATAATTATGAGCTCAGAAGCCCTTTTCGGGGGGTTCTGTTCTATGGGGGCTAGGTGAAATAATGGACCATTTTCAATAGGCTTCGTCCTTGGGTCAAAAAAAGCGTGCATGCCAAATTTCATCCAATTATCTTGAAAATTGCGACCTGTACCTTGCGCACAAGGTTTACATGGACAGCCAGCCAGCCAGACGGACGTCCGTCCGACTCAGAAAAGATTCTAAGCCGATTGGTATACTTTAAGGTGGGTATAGGACGAATATTTTTGTATGTTACAAACATCAGCACAAACCCAATATACCCTCCCCACTAAAGTGGTGTAGTGTGTAAAAAGTACCAAAAATCTCACTCTTAAAATTCGTATGTTTCGGTTCTCTACTATAGAAAATTTGCAGAATGCAAAAGTACCATAAAATCCCATCTTACAGATTTTTATTCAGTAAGTATCCTGCATGTTAAAATTTACATATGTTTCAAGATTCAATATTATAGTATTAAGAGCAATACTTGTACCAAATTTTATATGGATATCTTCATTTACTAATGAGTTATGTGGTTTTAAGTGATTTTCTGGAGGGGACCTTGTATGGGAGTTATGACCAATTATGGACCGATCCGAAAAAACTTTCATAGCAATATTTCTGTATATAAGAGCAATACTTGTACCAAATTTTATATGGATATCTTAATTTGGTAATGAGTTATGCGCGTTTAAGTGATTTTCGGGAGGGGACCTTGTATGGGAGCTATGACCAATTATGGACCGATCTGAAAAAAATTTCATAGTAATATTTCTGTTTATAAGAGCAATACTTGCACCAAATTTTATATGGATATCTTCATTTACTAATGAGTTATGTGGTTTTAAGTGATTTTCGGGAGGTGACCTTGTATGGGAGCTATGACCAATTATGAGCCGATCGGAAAAAAATTTCGTAGTAATATTTCTATATATAAGAGCAATACTTGTACCAAATTTTATATGGATATCTTCGTTTGCTAATGAGTTATGTGGTTTTAAGTGATTTTTGGGAGGGGACCTTGTATGGGAGCTATGTCCAATTATGGACCGATCCAAAAAAGTTTTTCTTTGGATCAATTCTGTTGACATAAGATTTTAATTTGTAAAATTTTGTGAAGATGTCGACATTGTGACGGAAGTTATTAACAAAAAACTCATTTTCCGGGAATATGTACTTTTGTATGGGAGGTATATGAAATTGTGGACCGATTCTTACAATTTTCAGCAGGAATCAATATCTTGTGCAGAAACGAATGTGTGGTGATTTTCATGGAAGTACCCTGCATAGTTTTCGAGAAAATTACATCAAAATGTGTAAAAAATGCTTATTTTTTTCGAGGTTGTTTTAAATTTTGATTCATAACTTTTCCAGGTAAGAACCGATTTTGCTCATTTTCAATACCAAACTGCTTAGGGCGATGATGAATATTTTCGGTGAATTTGGTTGATTTACTTTGCTTCGTTTTAACGTGAGCGTGTTTTATACAGACAGACGGACAGACGGACATAGCTAAATCGACTCAGAATTTCATAAGGACCAAGAATATATATACTTTGTTGGGTCTCAGATGAATATTTCTCAGTATTACAAACGGAATGACAAACTTATATATACCCTCTATCACCACTGATGGTGGTGGAGGGTATAAAAAGGGGAAAGAGAAATTTAGTCTTATTCATATTCATTGTTAATTTATTCCCAAACAACAAGCTAATGGTGAATTATTTTAGAATTCGGGTACTAAACACGTGAAACATATTCCTTATTAAATGAGAATTTATAAAACGGAGATTTTTGGTTCATTTTTGTCCTTCAGATGGTACTTTTTGAATTTCCTTTAATATTGTGTATAAAAATATAAAATTTAATATATAGAGGCCTGATTGAATGACAATCTAAAAGGAGAAACTTTTTCATTCTTTAATAAATACTTTTTGAGTTTTTTATAACTAACCGTAAACTGACTTAATTTTCTCTTAAAGCCCTCATTAGATAACAACAATACTTTTAGTTATAAAAACTTAGGTATAATTTATATTTATAGTACTAAATAAATTCCAGAATAGTTTAAAGTAATCCTACACTAATAATTTATTTTCTATTTAATTATAAAGACTAATAAAAAAAACATATATTACATTAATTGTGTTAATTACTTCTCTTTTTAATGACATTAAAACGTGATTTGAAAACAAATAAAAACACCAACCTCAAACATTTAATTTTAATATTATTTATAACAATTCACAAAAAAATACACCACCCTCTATTACTATTTGTACAACTAAACGTATGAGTGTTTTTTAATTCATATTTACATTTCATTCAAATGTATGTTACACATACGTCTATATAGTTGCTACTTTTAATTATAATTAATTATTATTTCTGCTGAGTAATTAACTTTAACATTATCTTATTAAGTGTCTTTTTATTATGTATGTACTTCATACTTCATACATATTGCTTTCATTTTTCTTATTTCGTAAACACCAAAACATTTGTTTAACAATAAAAACTCACAAATGTGTTTTATTGCAAAAATATAATATAAAAAGCATTTGAACAAAAAAAGTAAAAGAAAATTCTTAAAAAAGTTTTATTTAGTTTTTAAGTATAGAAACTCTTAAAAAAGCTCGATTTTCAAAGGAGAAACAAGACAACTACTTAACTATAATTTATTAGACTCTATATACTTATTTCTCATGCCCGCCCATTAAATGATACTAAATTCTTCTTCTTTTACAATATTCGAAAGTATTTATTTCATTGACTTTAAGGTCAACATTATAAAAAGTTTGCTTTCTTACTGCGTTTGAAACTTTCAAACGCTTTTTGTGTGGGAGTTTGAGTGTCTCCTGAAAAGTATGTACATTTGATGACAGACAACTTAAGTTGTTATATGAGCTTAAAATGTAATGATTATTTACTTGAAAACAGTCATAACTAAAAAATATAGTTTTTATACCCTCCACCACCATCAGTGGTGATAGAGGGTATATATAAGTTTGTGATTCCGTTTGTAACACTGAGAAATATTCATCTGAGACCCAACAAAGTATATATATTCTTGGTCCTTATGAAATTCTGAGTCGATTTAGCTATGTCCGTCACAATGTCGATATCTTCACAAAATTTTACAAATTAAAATCTTATGTCAACAGAATTGATCAAGAGAAAAACTTTTTTGGATCGGTCCATAATTGGACATAGCTCCCATACACGGTCCTCTCCCGAAAATCACTTAAACGCACATAATTCATTACTAAATTAAGATATCCATATAAAATTTAGTACAAGTATTGCTTTCACATACAGAAATATTGTTATGAATTTTTTTTTCCGATCGGTCCATAATTGGTCATAGCTCCCATACAAGGTCCCCTCCCGAAAATGACTTAAACGCGCATAACTCATTACTAAATTAAGATATCCATATAAAATTTGTCACAAGTATTGCTCTCATATACGAAATTTTGTTCTGGTCGGTCCATAATTGGTCATAGCTCCCATACAAGATCCCCTCCCGAAAATCACTTAAAACCACATAACTCATTAGTAAATTAAGATATCCATATAAAATTTGGTACAAGTATTGCTCTTATATACAGAAATATTACTACGACATTTTTTTCCGATCGGTTCATAATTGGTCATAG
Organism: Lucilia sericata; assembly: GCF_015586225.1. NCBI lineage: Eukaryota > Metazoa > Arthropoda > Insecta > Diptera > Calliphoridae > Lucilia > Lucilia sericata. The sequence goes on along the minus strand of NW_023994587.1, from coordinate 86,282 downwards.
CTCCCATACAAGGTCCCCTCCCGAAAATCACTTAAAACCACATAACTCATTAGCAAATGAAGATATCCATATAAAATTTGGTACAAGTATTGCTCTTATATACAGAAATTTTTCTAAGAAAGGTTTATTTGGATCGGTCCATAATTGGTCATAGCTCCCATACAAGGTCCCCTCCCGAAAATCAAATAACTCCCCAGTAAAAATTGGAGCTTACATGTAAGCAGGTTTGTAAGGGAACGAAGCTATTTTCTCCCAAACCTGCTTCGATAAGGCATGATTTTTATATAGCGAATTCCCACTTGGAAGCATTCCCACTAGTAAGCTTAAATATTATTTAAATATTTCACTTACAATCTGCTTCTCTGTAAGGGATAGTAGTAAGCTTTTAATTTTTTTCAGCTTACATTATGAAATTACTCCTATCATTGGTATTCCCTTATTTCCTGCTTCTCAGTAAGGCTGAATAGTAAGCGAATACAGATGCAGTTACTTCCCTTTTTAGCTTCCTAAAGTATAAAAATTTTTTACTGGGTCATTACTAAACAAGTAAGAAAGTATAGTCGGGCTTGGCTGACTATATGATACCTTACACCAGTTATTAATGTGGGTATATTGTTTTTGTCATTCCGTGTGTAACACATCGAAATATTCATCTAAGACCCATAAAAGTATATATATTCTGGATCCTTATTAAATCTAAGGCGATCAAGCTATGTCCGTCCGTTCGTCTGTCTGTCTGTTGAAAACACGATAGAGTTCAAATGGAAGTAGCTAGCGGGCTGAAATTTTGCACAGTCATTTTATATTGATGCAGCTTGTTCGGTATTGAAAATGGGCAATATCGGTCCCCCCAGGAAATTACTTTAACGCTCATAACTGACTAAAAGAAACATCTATAGCGATGAAATTCGATGAAATTTAGCACAGTCATTTTATATTGATGCAGTTTGTTCGGTATTGAAAATGGGCAATATCGGTCCCCCCAGGAAATTACTTTAACGCTCATAACTGACTAAAAGAAACATCTATAGCGATGAAATTCGACATGAACATATCTTATAGAAACCTAAATCGCTCTGTAAAATGTTTTAAGGATTGGTCCATAATTGACCCTACCCCCCATATAAGGTCCCCTTCAGAAAAAGACTATAACGCTCATAACTGCCTTAAAGAAGCAGCTATAGCGATAAAATTCGACATTAACATATTTTGAAGGAACCTTAATATCATTGTAAAATTTTATAAGGATCGGTTCATAATTGACCCTATCCCGCATTTAAGGTCCCCTTCAGAAAATGAAGGTAGCTGTGACGCTCATTACTGCCTAAACTAAAATCGTTCTAGAAAATTTGACGAGGATCGGTCCATAATTGACCAAAAAGAGCAATTTATTGGCGAAAAACTTATTTTCTAAAAGAGGCTTTATATGGGGGATAGGAGCAAATGTGGACCGAACCCGATAAAATGGGCTGGATAGATTTGCATTTATATAATATTTATATAAAATATATAATATTTGTCTGTGCTAAATTTGATTGCAATAACAGTGCTAATAAATGAATTGCGGATATTCAAGTCACTTTCTGAAGGGGGCTTTGTGTGGGGGCTAGGGTCAAATGAAGTCCGATCATTTCGAAATTCGGCAAGGTCATCAAGGCTTGTATAAAACTTAGTTGTGCGAACTTTCATCGAGATACATTTATATTATACATAATTATGAGCTCAAAAGCCCTTTTCGGGTGGTTCAGTTGTATGGGGGCTAGGTGAAATAATGGACCGATTTTAACCATTTTCAATAGGCTTCGTCCTTGGGTCAAAACAAACGTGTATTCTAAAATAAATCGACTCAGAAAGTGATTCTGAGCTCAAAAGTGCAAGATGTCTACTTTTAAGAAAAGTAAAAAAATTGTTAAGAATATGGAGAGAACTATATCAAGTCATTGGAATGTAAAAGTAAATCTAGCCAACAATGTAGGGGAAATTATATGTATATTTTTTTGAAGCATACTTTTATATAAAAGAAAAATTAAACCAAAACTATTAACACGTTGAGTGTGCGTTTAATTGAAAGAGATACAAAAAGATTTTCATTAAATTGGAAATAAATTGAATTTCTTGTTAACATAAACTTGTTTTCAAAAATGTACAATTTTTCAATTTTGAGCCCAGAAATTTATCACAAGAATTTGAAGAAAATCAAATATCTTTGCCTTAAAGTAGACAATTGTTTTCATTTGTAATTAAACTAAAATAAATTTTCTTTCGTTCGTCTGCTGCCGCAATTAAGCAACAATGTTTCTTCAGTATTATTCTGTAAATGGTTGAAAATTTTTCAAATACTACACTCAAGCATTGACAGCAAAAAAAAAAAAAAAAATAAAAAAAAAATTTTTATTTTAAAATTGCAATTTTCAGTGCATTTTGTGTTAATTACAATTTCGTTAATTTTATTCCTACAATTCTCATTCGCAAAACAATGTAGTTAAACACTGGAAGTGTCTAAACGTCTTTAGTGTACTAGAGTAGTGTTGTTTTTTTATATGGGTCTTTTTTATTACATAGTTGTTATTTTAGTTTCCTCTTTATTTTCTCCTTTAAACACAATTCCACTCAACACATTATTGTCATTGTTTAAATGTTAGTTTTTTGGCTCTTTTTTCCGGTTGTCTGTCCTTACACATATATATTTATTCTGTAAAAAATATACATTAAAGTTAACAAAAACAAAACATTAAACATAATAAGACAAAGACAAACTTTGCATATTTATAGTAATTTAAACCTTGCTTAAAATTCTTTGAGTATGTTGGATTAAACTGGTAGAAAAGGTTTATGTCTTTACTTTTCTCTCTATACATACATATCCCTCTCTCTCTCTCTCCTTGTCTATTAAGTTTACTATGTAATGGAGTAGATATGAGAATGTAAAGTGTAAAAACCGCATTTCTTTACACTTATTTTAAAGGTTGTTAAATTATTCAGACAACAACAATGAAAACAAGTAAGAAATTATAGTCGGGCGAGACCGACCATATAATACCCTACACCTTTGACAAAAATATAATGTGGTTTATTTGCCATAATAAAGCATTTAAATTGAATTGTACCTTGCTTCAGATATAAATACTTAAGCCGTTTATTGTTGAATAAAATTGTGGACATTTAAGTGAAATTTTGATGGGGGCTTTTCATAGGGGCTAGGGTCATATGAGGACCTATTATTATTCGTGAGGGTCATCAAATCTTGTATAGAACTTGGTTTTTGCAGCTTTTTGTCGAGATATGAGTATATTAAACATAATTATGAACTTAAAAGCCCTATTTGGCGGGCTTAGTGAAATAATGGACCAATGTAAACCATTTTCAACAGGCTTCGTTTACGGTACCATAAAAGATCATGTGCCAAATTTCATTGAATTATCTCCAAAATTGCGACCTGTAGTTTGATTACAAAGTTTAAAAGCCCTATTCGGGGGGGAAATAATGGACCGATGTTAACCATTTTCAATAGACTTTGTCTACGGTACCATAAAAGATCATGTGCCAAATTTCATTGAATTATCTCCAAAATTGCGACCTGTAGTTTGATTACAAAGTTTAAAAGCCCTATTCGGGGGGTTCAGTCGTATGGAGTCTAGGTGAAATAATGGACCGATGTTAACCATTTTCAATAGACTTTGTCTATGGTACCATAAAAGATCATGTGCCAAATTTCATTGATTTATCTCCAAAATTGCGACCTGTAGTTTGATTAAAATGTTTAAAAGCCCTATTCGGGGGTTCAGTTGTATGTGGGCTAGGTGAAATAATGGACCGATGTTAACCATTTTCAATAGGCTTCGTCTACGGTACCATAAAAGATCATGTGCCAAATTTCATTGAATTATCTCCAAAATTGCGACTTGTAGTTTGATTACAAGGTTTACAAGCTATTGGGGGGTTCAGTTGTATGGGGGCTAGGTGAAATAATGGAACGATCTTAACCATTTTCAATAGGCTTCGTCCCTGGAACAATAGAAGATCATGTACCAAATTTCATTGAAATATCTTCAAAATTGCGACCTGTAGTTTGATTACAAAGTTTACATGGACGGACGGACGGACAGACGGATGGACAGACGGACATAGCTAAATCGACTCAGAAAATGATTCTGAGCCGATTGGTATACTTTAAGGTGGGTATAAGACCAATATTATTGTGCGTTACAAACAACAGCACAAACACAATATACCCTTCCCACTGAAGTGGTGTAGGGTATAACAATGAAATTGTATTAAAATTTATAATACATTAAGAACAAGTAAGAAATTATAGTCGGGCGAGGCCGACCATATAATACCCTACACCTTTGACAAAAATATAATGTGATTTAGTTGCCATAATAAAGCATTTAAGTTGAATTGTACCTTGCCTTAGATATACATACTTAAGCCGTTTATTGTTGAATAAAATTGTGGACATTTAAGTGAAATTTTGATGGGGGCTTTTCATAGGGGCTAGGGTCATATGAGAACCTATTATTATGGAATTCGTGGGGGTCATCAAGTCTTGTATACAACTTGGTTATTGCAGCTTTTTGTCGAGATATGAGTATATTAAACATAATTATGAACTTAAAAGCCCTATTCGGCGGGTTCAGTTGTATGGGGGCTAGGTGAAATAATGGTCCGATGTAAACCATTTTCAACAGGCTTCATCTACTGTAACATAAAAGATCATGTGCCAAATTTCATTGAATTATCTTCAAAATTGCGACCTGTAGTTTGATTACAAGTTTTAAAAGCCCTATTCGGGGGTTCAGTTGTATGGGGGCTAGGTGAAATAATGGACCGATGTTAACCATTTTCAATAGGCTTCGTCTACGGTACCATAAAAGATCATGTGCTAAATTTCATTGAATTATCTCCGAAATTGCGACTTGTAGTTTGATTACAAGTTTTAAAAGCCCTATTCGAGGGGTTCAGTTGTATGGGGGCTAGGTGAAATAATGGACCGATGTTAACCATTTTCAACAGGCTTCGTCCCTGGAACAATAGAAGATCATGTACCAAATTTCATTGAATTACCTTCAAAATTGCGACCTGTAGTTTGATTACAAATTTTAAAAGCCCTATTCGAGGGGTTCAGTTGTATGGGGGCTAGGTGAAATAATGGACCGATGTAAACCATTTCCAACAGGCTTCATCTACGGTACCATAAAAGATCATGTACCAAATTTCATTGAATTATCTTCAAAATTGCGACCTGTAGTTTGATTACAAGTTTTAAAAGCCCTATTCGGGGGTTCAGTTGTATGGGGGCTAGGTGAAATAATGGACCGATGTTAACCATTTTCAATAGGCTTCGTCTACGGTACCATAAAAGATCATGTGCTAAATTTCATTGAATTATCTCCGAAATTGCGACCTGTAGTTTGATTACAAGTTTGAAAAGCCCTATTCGAGGGGTTCAGTTGTATGGGGGCTAGGTGAAATAATGGACCGATCTTAACCATTTTCAATAGGCTTCGTCCCTGGGACAATAGAAGATCATGTACCAAATTTCATTGAATTATCTTCAAAATTGCGACCTGTAGTTTGATTACAAGGTTTACATGGACGGACGGACGGACGGACAGACGGACGGACAGACGGACGGACAGACGGACGGACATAGCTTAATCGACTCAGAAAATGATTTCGAGCCGATTGGTATACTTTAAGGTGGGTGTAGGACCAATATTATTGTGCGTTACAAACATCAGCACAAACCCAATATACCCTCCCCACTAAAGTGGTGTAGGGTATAACAAGAACAACAACAGGAATAAACAAGTAAGAAATTATAGTCGGGCGAGGCCGACCATATAATACCCTACACCTTTGACAAAAATATAATGTGATTTAGTTGCCATAATAAAGCATTTAAGTTGAATTGTACCTTGCCTTAGATATACATACTTAAGCCGTTTATTGTTGAATAAAATTGTGGACATTTAAGTGAAATTTTGATGGGGGCTTTTCATAGGGGCTAGGGTCATATGAGAACCTATTATTATGGAATTCGTGGGGGTCATCAAGTCTTGTATACAACTTGGTTATTGCAGCTTTTTGTCGAGATATGAGTATATTAAACATAATTATGAACTTAAAAGCCCTATTCGGCGGGTTCAGTTGTATGGGGGCTAGGTGAAATAATGGTCCGATGTAAACCATTTTCAACAGGCTTCATCTACTGTAACATAAAAGATCATGTGCCAAATTTCATTGAATTATCTTCAAAATTGCGACCTGTAGTTTGATTACAAGTTTTAAAAGCCCTATTCGGGGGTTCAGTTGTATGGGGGCTAGGTGAAATAATGGACCGATGTTAACCATTTTCAATAGGCTTCGTCTACGGTACCATAAAAGATCATGTGCTAAATTTCATTGAATTATCTCCGAAATTGCGACTTGTAGTTTGATTACAAGTTTTAAAAGCCCTATTCGAGGGGTTCAGTTGTATGGGGGCTAGGTGAAATAATGGACCGATGTTAACCATTTTCAACAGGCTTCGTCCCTGGAACAATAGAAGATCATGTACCAAATTTCATTGAATTACCTTCAAAATTGCGACCTGTAGTTTGATTACAAATTTTAAAAGCCCTATTCGAGGGGTTCAGTTGTATGGGGGCTAGGTGAAATAATGGACCGATGTAAACCATTTCCAACAGGCTTCATCTACGGTACCATAAAAGATCATGTACCAAATTTCATTGAATTATCTTCAAAATTGCGACCTGTAGTTTGATTACAAGTTTTAAAAGCCCTATTCGGGGGTTCAGTTGTATGGGGGCTAGGTGAAATAATGGACCGATGTTAACCATTTTCAATAGGCTTCGTCTACGGTACCATAAAAGATCATGTGCTAAATTTCATTGAATTATCTCCGAAATTGCGACCTGTAGTTTGATTACAAGTTTGAAAAGCCCTATTCGAGGGGTTCAGTTGTATGGGGGCTAGGTGAAATAATGGACCGATCTTAACCATTTTCAATAGGCTTCGTCCCTGGGACAATAGAAGATCATGTACCAAATTTCATTGAATTATCTTCAAAATTGCGACCTGTAGTTTGATTACAAGGTTTACATGGACGGACGGACGGACGGACAGACGGACGGACAGACGGACGGACATAGCTTAATCGACTCAGAAAATGATTTCGAGCCGATTGGTATACTTTAAGGTGGGTGTAGGACCAATATTATTGTGCGTTACAAACATCAGCACAAACCCAATATACCCTCCCCACTAAAGTGGTGTAGGGTATAAAAAGCAACAACTTTAACTATTATGGGAAAAAATTGCACACACAACTCATGTTGCATGAAATATTGTTAAAAGATACACATTTAACTGCTTTAACAGCTAAAATGGAATAAATGACAATATTTTAATTAAGGAAAACATGTAAAATGAGTTTTGTTTTGGAAAAAGTTTTAAAATACTTTAAAATTTCGAAAGTAATATTTAAAGAAGTAATATTCTAAAGTAGATTATTAAGACAGTCGACCAAAGAGTCAACTCACTTGGTTCCATATACTTGTCTCGTTGTACCTCTCATAGATTTTCATTTAATCAAAAATTTAATGTTTCTATTTTCAATATTATAGAAAACTCAAAAAGTATAATTTGAAAAACGAAAAAGTTCCTTCTTGTATATTCATATTCACTCAAGTTCCTACATGTTTAATTTTATATTTCTATGTTCAATACATAGAAAATTTAAAAAATAACCATTTTAAGAATAAAAACAAGTAAGAAAGTATAGTCGGCCGTGGCCGACCATATGATTCCCTACACCAGTTGTGAATATTAAATGTGATTTATTTTTCATAATAAAGCATTTATCTTCAATATTTCCTTTGGGGCCCGATCTTTATGAAATTTGGCAGGGTCATCAGGACTTCTATAAAACTTAGTTGTGCCGCATTTTATCGATATACCTGTATATTTAACATAATTATGAGCTCAGAAGCCCTTTTCGGGGGGTTCTGTTCTATGGGGGCTAGGTGAAATAATGGACCATTTTCAATAGGCTTCGTCCTTGGGTCAAAAAAAGCGTGCATGCCAAATTTCATCCAATTATCTTGAAAATTGCGACCTGTACCTTGCGCACAAGGTTTACATGGACAGCCAGCCAGCCAGACGGACGTCCGTCCGACTCAGAAAAGATTCTAAGCCGATTGGTATACTTTAAGGTGGGTATAGGACGAATATTTTTGTATGTTACAAACATCAGCACAAACCCAATATACCCTCCCCACTAAAGTGGTGTAGTGTGTAAAAAGTACCAAAAATCTCACTCTTAAAATTCGTATGTTTCGGTTCTCTACTATAGAAAATTTGCAGAATGCAAAAGTACCATAAAATCCCATCTTACAGATTTTTATTCAGTAAGTATCCTGCATGTTAAAATTTACATATGTTTCAAGATTCAATATTATAGTATTAAGTGAGGGACAAAAAAGTACCAAAAAGTTCATTCAATAAGGACAATTTATGTTGGGCTAATAGAACATACAAAAAGTACTTTTTGAAGAACGAAAAAGTACCAAAGATTAACCTTCAATAGATTCTCATTTAATAAGAACCGTTTTATGTATTTCGGTTCTGTACTATAGAAAATTCAAAAGTTACCAGGACCCTGCATGTTAAAACATATGTTTCATATTATAGCATCATTTGAGGGACGAAGAAGTACCAAAAAGTCCTCTATTAAATAATCTCTTTCAGTGTATGTTTAAAATCATGCGTTTTAGCTTCGTATTATAAAACACTAGCTATACCCAATGTGCTTTGCTACCCTAAAAGCAATATAAATAAAAAATCTTCTTAATAATTTTGAAGATTCTAACTGTAATGTTTTCCAGAGATACATTTTTTCCGAACGTTAATTAAGATTTTAATGTAATCGATGACAAATTAAAAAAAAACTAATATTTTTCCGGATATACGAAATTTTGTATTTAATTCATATAGGCCAATACCCCATTGAAAGTCCGTCCGTTATTCTCTAAATATTCACATTAATGTCAAAGATCTTCATGTAGAATTTTGAAGATTCTAGCTCTAATAGTTTCTCAGATATACGAATTTTTCTATTTAATTCATATAGGAACTCACAGCCCCCAGATGAAAGTCCGCCCTTTTTTTCTCCAAAATGTTCATATGTATAATAAAGTTCTTCTTGCAATATTTGAAGAATCTTGTTCTATTAGTTTCCCAGATAAGCGAAATTTTGTACTTAATTCATATGTGAGGTGCCAAACCCCCCATTGAAAGTCCTCCCGTTATTCTCTGAATGTTCACATGAATGTCAAAGTTCGTCAATTAAAATTTGAAGATTCTAGCTCTAATAGTTTCTCATATATAATAATTTTCCTATTTAATTTCTATGGGGGCTCCAAGCCCCCCATGACGAAAGTCCGCTCTTTTTTCTCCAAAATGTTGAGATGAATATTTAAGTTCTTAGTGCAAAATTTGAAGAATTTAGTTCTATTAGTTTCCCAGATAAACCAATTTTTGTATTTTGTTAATATGGGAGGTGCTGCTCCCCTCATGGATAGTCCGCCAATTTATTTCCCAAAATGTTTACATGGATATTAAAGTTACTCGTGCAAATTTTTAATATTCTAACTGTAATAGTTTCCAAGATAAACGAATTTTTGTATTTAATTTATATGGGAGGTGCCACGCCCCCTAATGCGAATCCGCCTACTTTTTGTCTTAAATAATTATATTGATACTAAAGTTGAAGACTCTAACTATTATATTATCTCAGATATACTAATTTAATATTTTCTTAATATGGGCGTGGCACGTCGCCCACATGAAATTTCAACATAAAAAGTAGCCTATAGTTCCTTCCAGATATACAGGAAGAAACTGTGAAAATTTCAGGAAAATCGGTCCAGCCGTTTAGCAGTCTATAAAGCACAAACAAACATATATACATACAAACACACTTTCATTTTTATATATATAGATTCATATGGGAGGTGCCTCGCCCCCTATTGCTAGTCCGCCTATTTTTTGTCCTAAATATTCATGTTGTTAATAAAGTAGCTCCGAAAAATTTGAGAACTCTAACTGTTATATTTTCTCAGATATACTAATTTAAGGTTTTATTATATGGGAGGTGTCACGCCCACTATAGATAGGCCGCCCATTTTTTCCACATATGTTCATATGGATGTCAAAGTTGTCCATACAAAATCTGAGGACTCTAGCTGTTGCAGTTTCTGAGATATGCAACTTTTAATTATTATTTTGGATGTAGGCGTGGCACCTCGCCCACTTAAAATTTCTAAATAGATAGTAGCCTATAGTTCCTTCCAGACATACAGGAAGGCACTGTGAAAATTTCAATAAAATCGGTCCATCAGTTTAGCCCTCTATAGACTTCAAACAAACAAACAAACCCACAAACAAATCCACAAACAAACCCACAAACAAATAAACACACATTCATTTTTATATATATAGATGTACCTATAGATTATCCATCCCCCTTATTTAAAAAAAAATTATTTCATAAAAGGTTTATAAAACAAAATTTTCATACAAATTTTATTTTATAAACCTTTTTTTAATAAGGCCTTATATCTTTATGTACCAAACTTAGTATCCGATATTATTCTAAAGTCAAATTATGAACCGATATTTCTGATACATAATAACATAATTTTTCATCATATACATATCTAATAGATTAATCCATGATTTAGGTTTGTGAAATAAAAAAGCTTTACGAAATCTTGATTTGATATATGACTCCGTATAACTAATGAACTTTGCTTTATCGACTGCGTTAAGACTCAAAAGTATTCATATGTGGATGTTAATGCTTTCTGGAATTGCACAGTGGTTTAGCATCATTTTTTGGAAATAATCGGATATCTCCCGAACTATTAGAGATATTGTAATGATTTAAAGTAATGAACGAACCAAAAAATGGTTCTTAATTCCTTTAACACTATATGTATGTAAACCGTTTGGTTTATTTCAAATAATGACAAAAGTACTTGTTTAAGGTAGGTGGTTTTTGGTATTAATATTTTCACCGCCTTAGTTGCAACATAAATATTTGATTAGCACACGTAGTAGCTTAATGACAAAAGTTTAAAAAATAGAGCTTGAAAAAGTTTCTTTTATAAAACTTAAAAAACAAAAAGTTGGTCACCTTTAAAATAGTTTTACTTAAAATTTTTCATTTGGGTATTTCTTGTTTTTTCTACATTTAAAAACTTTTATAATCCAATTACCTTTATGTTGTGTGTGTGCAAAAGAAGAAAGAAATAAAATATTTTTGCAATTTTGCATTTTCATTTAAATTTTTCTTGTTTCATTTTAGTAAATTTCCGTTTCCGTCTTAGTTTTCAGTTTAGCTTTTTCCGTTATTTGTTTAATTTATTTTGCCAAAAACTAAATGGTTGAGTTAAATAGGAGGTTAAGTGCAAAGTTAAAGGGAATTTGTGATGCGTTTTTTCTTTTCACTTTAATAGAAAGGAAGACAAAATAAATGTATATTCTGCTATTTAAATAAGATTTCCAAATGTTTTATAAAATTTGTTAATTAAAAAAAAGTGATAAAATTTGGTTAACTAAATTTTACAATAATTTCAATAGCTTAATTAATTAATTGTAATTGTTTAAACTACTTGCCTACTTTTAAAAATTATGTTAAATTTGCTATAGCATATGTACTTTTGTATGTCTTGCAATAATTTATATTGCCTACTTTTAGACTGCTAAAACAACTTTCAACGCAATATTTTAATTAATAATGACTTTTTCAACTACTTTTATTCTTAGTAATTTTTAATATTTTAAATTAACTACATTAGCGTGCATTTCAACAATTTATATTGCCTACTTTAAGGCAGCTAAAACACAACTTCCAACTTAATTACAGTCATTATTTTATGGTTTCAATTATCTTTTTTGCAGCTGTAAGTTAATTTTCTTTAAAACTTTTTTAGTGCAATTTATAACTAACCCCCCTCCTCCTCCCAAAATTCACATATCGTTAGAGTTAATTATGTTTGACTAGTACATCCATCTTTAATAAATAGCTAAATGTTTATTTTCTGCAATTAAACTTTAATTTAATAAATTCGTATTTTCCATTTTTTCTTTCAATATTTGTTACATAAAACTTTTGCGCATTTTTTCCATGTAGTATTTCTAAATTGAAAAGTAAAAATTATTTTTCGTAGAACCAACAAATCTTAAAGTGAACAAATCATAATGACGTCTGTGTTGCTTATACACAATTGCAATATGTGTGTTTTGGAAAAAAATAAGTAATATTTTGTTTTATAAAAAAAAAACTAAGAGTGTTACATTCGGCCATGCCGAATCTTCTATACCCACCATCAAATTTTGTGCCGTAAAAGTAAAGTAATTTTTGGAAGGACTTTTCATTTATTTGATGTATAGTGAATTTTACTATTCAAAAATTAATATAGACATAGAGTGATTTTCGGATATGGACCTACATAGAGATTTTTGTTGCTATAAAACTTGTTTATGAAAAATTTCACCACTACGTAATTTTCTGATCAATTATGAACCGATCTTCATAAGATTTAGTAAAGATTTTGGCTTGTAATAAACTTAGTTATCTCGAATTTCTTCGCTGTACTCGTACTTTTAAGACGGTTAGCGCTTAAGTAATTTTTTAAGGGGACCTTATATGGGGATAAGTTCAATTTTAAACCGATCCTTATAAAATTTGGCAGAGAGATTTTGTCTTGTAAGAAACTTATTTATATATGTCAAAGTTCATCGCTATACTTGTTTTTTAAGCCAGTATAGCGTTAAGATTACTTCCTGAAGAGGACCTTATATGGGGGATAGGGTCAATTATGTATCGATATTCATAAAATATGAGAGATTATGGTTTGTATGAAACATATTTGTGTGGAATTTCATCGCTGTACTCGTATCTTTAATACAGCAGTGAGCGTTAAAGTTTTTTTAGGGGACCTTATATGAAGGGTAGGGTCAATAATGGACCAATCCTCATAAAATATAGCAGAGAGATTTTGTCTTGTAACTGAAGGGGACCTTATATGGGGTTTAGAGTCAATTATGTGCCGATCCTTATAAAATTTGACAAAGTTATTTAGGCTAGCGCTATAGATGCTTTTTTATTCAGTTATTAAAAGCTTAAAGGTAATTTTCTGAAGGGGACCTTATATGGCGGGTAGGGCCAATTATGGGCCGATCCTTATAAAATTTTACAAAGAGATTTAGATTCCTTTAAAACATTTTTATGCCGAATTTCACCGCTACAGATGCTTCTTTTAGACAGTTATGAGCGTCAAAGTCAATTTCTGAAGGAGCTCTTATATGGCGGATAGGGTCAATTTTCGGCTGCTCCCTTTAAAAATTCACAAAGAGATTTAGGTAAAACATATTTATGCCGAATTTCACCGCTACATATGCTTCTTTTAGACAGTTTTGAGCGTTAAAGCCATTTTTGAAGAGGACCTTATATGGGGACTACGCCCATTTGCAATACCAAACAACCTGCGTTAACTAAAAATATTTGTGCAAAATTTCAGCTCTCCAGTTGTTGCCGTTTGGACTCTATCGTATTTTCAACAGATAGACAGACAGACGGACATGGCAAGATCGTCTTAGAATCTAATAAGAACCCAGAATATATATACTTTTATGGGTCTTAGACGAATTTTTCGATGTGTTGCACACGGTATGACAAAAACAATATACCCCCATCTTTTTTGATGATAGGTATAAAAAATTTTGGAAAAAATGTGAAAACAAATATCGAAGAACTTATGGCAGACAAACGCATGATATGTCAGGATGAAATTGCAATGTAAACGAAGCAGAAAGTTGTAAAGAACATTTAAATGGTGAATGGTAAAGGACGACTTTAGTATAACGTTGCAAATAGTTTTTTATAAAAAAACTAATAAAGCCAAATTATTTTTGGGCTTCAATGATATATGGAGACTTCGCAAAAACAATCACAGCTAACGTTTAGATGGATGGACTTCACTTAACGATATAGAATATACATATGTACATTTACACTCCGGATCCTTTAATGAAGTCCATCTCTATGTTGTTGTAATTAATTTAGCTTTTCTTCTAAAATATCAGGGTCAAAGGTCAATTTATTTTAGGAATACAAACCAAACTTAGTTGACTTACTATAGCATGCAATCATTGTTTCTTCTTTTTTATACCCTCCACCACCATCAGTGGTGATAGAGGGTATATATAAGTTTGTCATTCCGTTTGTAACACTGAGAAATATTAATCTGAGACCCAACAAAGTATATATATTCTTGGTCCTTATGAAATTCTGAGTCGATTTAGTTATGTCCATCTGTCCGTCCGTCCGTCTGTCTGTATAAAACACGCTCACGTTAAAACGAAGCAAAGTAGATCAACCAAATTCACCGAGAATATTCACTATTGTCCTAAGCAGTTTGGTATTGAAACTGAGCAAAATCGGTTCACACCGGGAAAAGTTATGAATCAAAATTTAAAACAACCTCAAAAAAAATAAGCATTTTTTACACATTTTGATGTAATTTTCTCGAAAAATATGCAAGGTACTTCCATGAAAATCACCACACATTCGTTTCTGCATAAGATCTTGATTCCTGCTGAAAATTGTCAGAATCGGTCCACAATTTCATATACCTCCCATACAAAAGTACATATTCCCGGAAAATGAGTTTTTTGTTAATAACTTCCGTCACAATGTCGATATCTTCACAAAATTTTACAAATTAAAATCTTTTGTCAACAGAATTTATCCAGAGAAAAACTTTTTTTGATCGGTCCATAATTGGACATAGCTCCCATACAAGGTCCCCTCCCGAAAATAACTTAAACGCGCATAACTCATTAGTAAATGAAGATATCCATATTTTGGTACAAGTATTGCTCTTATATACAGAAATATTACTATGAAATTGTTTTCCGATCGGTTCATATTTGGTCATAGCTCCCATACCAGGTCCCCTCCCGAAAATCACTTAAACGCGCATAACTCATTACTAAATTAAGATATCCACATAAAAATTTGGTACAAGTATTGCTTATATATACAGAAATATTACTGTGAAATTGTTTTCCTATCGGTCCATAATTGATCATAGCTCCCATACAAGGTCCCTTTCAGAAAAACACTTAAAGGCACATAGCTCATTACCAAATAGTGTTACTCATAAAATATTTGGCATAAGTACTAGTTTTGTACACATAAATTTTATTTCAGAATTTTTTCACGATCTGTCTGTCCTTGGTCATAGCTCCCATACAAGGTTCCCTCCCGAAAATCACTTAAACACACATAACTCATTACCAAATATTGATATCCATACATTTAGCAAAAATATTGCTCTTATATATATAAATTTAACTATAAAAATAAATTTGTCTTTATATACATAATTGGTCATAGCTCACATACAAGGTCCTTTTACGAAAATCTCTTAAACGCACATTACTCATTACCAAATAAAGCTATTGATACAAAATTTGGCACAAATATTAGTTTTGTGTACAACAATTCTATTTCAAGAATTTTCACGATCTTTTCATAACACGGGTGCGGTCGGTCCCATACAAGTTTCCCTTCAGAAAATCACATAAACATACATTACTTATTACTAAATTACGATATAGATACAAAATTTGACTGAAATATAGCTTTTATGTACAGAAATTAAGCTTAAAGAATATTTTACGATCGGTCTATAATTGGTCATATCTCCCATACTAGGTCCTGCCCCTAAAAGCGCTTTAACGGTATTTAACTAGTTATCATTAGCATTATCAATTTGTGTAGAACAAAATTATATATGTATATGTATTTGGAAAATCCTTAAATCTTTCACACACGCATACATGCAAATTACTAAATATCGCTAAGCGCTATAAAAATACATATAAAGAAAATGATCTTGGAATTGTAATAGATTTAAGCTGTTTAAATCTTGGGATTTTTTCTATTTAAGACATGAGAAAACTTATTTCTACAAATATTTGATCAATTAGAAAAGTATTAATATAAAAGTAGCTGGTGGAGGGTATTTAAGATTCGACTCAGCCGAATATAGCACTATAACTTGTTTATAAAAAAATTTACCAAAAGATAAAGTTTTAACAGCCCAAGAAAATAAAGCTGAAATGGGCAAAAAAAAGAGTTAATACAACTTGACAGTCATTGCAAAGAATTGTATAACAATAAATCAGAAAAAACTCTTAGAAACATTTTATCCTTAGCAACATTTTATCTACAGACAATAACTTAAACAAAACGAAATAATCGTATATGTATGTGTGTCTCTCTGTATAATTGTGTAATGGTAGAAGCCCTACAAACATTTAGAAGATATCTTCCATAGAAGATAAAAAAGCAATAACTTATTTTTGTTATTTGGAAGAAAATCACCAAAGCAATATGTTTTTAATATCGTAATTATAGCCTTTAAAAGATATAAAAGCAATAATTAAAATTTAAATTTTTTTCTAAACTTCAAAATATTTTCATATTTTTCTTACAAGAAAAATTGAAAAAAGATTGATAAATTATGAACGTTATCCATAAATCAAGAAGATCTCGATACATTGGACAAGGAATTCTTTAAAAAAGTAAGTTTACCTTTGATACAAAGTTTGCAGTTAAAAATTGGTTAACATGATCTAGTGTTTTCAGATATGCACATACGAATGTCCCTAAAATTCAAGAACATAAAAAGTTATCCTGTGATCGGTTATTATGTTGTAAATATGCGAATTTATAATGTATTTTTAAATGTTTTAATAAATTGTTGTTATTTTTTCATCATAAAGATATATGTTTTTATCTTCCAGAAGATTATTTGAAGATATCTTCTTTTTTCCACACAACTGATTACCTAGCAATTTCGCTTTTTTATCTTCTAGAAGAATTGCTTTCGTATTGCTTAGACGTTTCGCCCTAGACGCACAATCTCTCCCGAAGGATGTATCTTCCGCAATAGGAATATGATTGTTGCCGCAACAACATTTTTCTTCTAAGCAATACGAATTCGTATCATTTTCGTATCCTCTTGCTGGTAGGGAGGAAATGATTGAAAAATATTTACTTCCTGACAACAAATATGAAGTTGAAATTGAACAAAAACAAACAGAGAAGAAAAACTAATGAAATTAACATGACAAAGAATTATCTATTTTCCGGTTAAGTTTAAGCAGAGTTTCAAGATTCTTTTAATTAAATTACTAAAAGTTTAATTTTAAATGTTTTTAATCATATGCATTTTTTTGCTGCTTGCAAATTTAATTGTATTTACTTGTATTTAATCCTTTACTTATCTTTTGTTTTTCTTTTCATGTATCCACTTCCGGCTGGCTATGTTGTCTCCAATTTTTTATTTCAACTCAACAATGTGTTTTAATTTCAATCTTTATTCTTTATGATCTCGTGTGTGTGTATATATGTGTAACTTTGCTTGTAAATAATTGTATTCGTTTCCTGTTGACAATTTCTTGTTGCATATTATTTTCTTGTGTCAACAAACATTTTCTCCTTTACTGCTTTACTCTGCTGCCCATTGTTGTTGTCCCTTCTTATATAGCCTCTCTCTCATCAATGGCTGCACTTGCAATGCAAACATTCTGTCATTACCCAACGTTAAACAACAATTTGATCTTTTTACCCTATAACATACATACATACATACAGCCACACAACGATGAACAATAAATTGTCAATATAAAATATTTTATCCTTTTCAATTTACGCTTTTCATTCACAATATTATTATTATTATTTCTTTTTTCCTTTTTCCTCTGTGGCTCTGTTTTTTAAATAAATAAATCGTTTGCTGCTGTTCCCATATTCACTCATGTGACCTTTATCTATCAAATATGTTTGTCTTCTTTGAAACACGGTATTCCTTTGATGCACACACACAAGCATCCTTCGCCCACTATTGTACATACGTCCACATATTCCGAACCCTTAGCATATAGAAAATGTCAAATAACCGATGTATTTTGTAATCAACCTGGTGGTCTAGCTCCCTCTGATGGCAGCCGTCTGTCCGGTCCCCAAAGAGAAACGTTGTGATGGCTATTTAGATTGTCGCAATGGTCGTGATGAGGAGAATTGTAGGGGTACTGCCTGTCGTTTGGATCAATTTCATTGTGCCCATGGTTTAAAGTGTATTAGTGCTTGACTCAAGTGCAATCACAAAGATGACTGTGGTGATAATTCTGATGAACTTACTACTGCATTATTTTTCTTAATTTATCTTTGTGTGTGTGTTGGTTTTTTATTGTTACTGCACTTTGCATAAAAATGCAAATAGTAACGGGTTTGTAAGAGTGAGGGTGAGGGGGGTGCAACAACATTTTGTATGCAAATTTACATATATTCTGCCGCATTAAGCTAGAACAAGGTTAAAAGATAAGGGACGATAAGATTAAATGAGATGAGTAGTCGAGATACATTTGCTAGAATTCGGCTTAAGTAATGTGGCTGCTTAAGAGATTTTTTTCTACAATTTAACCAAGTGAAATATTTAGTTTAACTTTATATGGCTTAAGTAGGCATTTGTAAAGCAACCTGTTGGCTAGATGGTCATTAAACATTTCTTATTTAAAAAAACTTAAATTTCATTATTTAAAGAGAACATGTATCGTCAAAGTTTTTTAAATTGTCATATACACGAATTGGCCGCCAAAAATGAAGAAATAAACAAGCTATATTTTTAAAAGAGAAAAGTTAATTCAAATACTAAAAATGGAATCTTCCAAAAAAAAAAGTTTAAGTTCTTCCTTAAACTTGGTTGACAACCTAAATCACAACTTAAGTATTTTCAACTACAAAATATTCTTATAAATTGCAACAAAAAATATGTTTGTATTTCAATTTTATTTAGTAAATACTTCCATACCATTACAATTTTTCTTACAAACTTTCCCACCATAAAAATAAGCTAAAATTTTCCCAAATTTTGTAAAAATTACAAAAATTACTAGGTTTTTTAAAGTATTTTCTACCTTTACGAAAAATCCCCTATTATTTCCTGTCACCCTTCTACATATGCAATTAACTTTTTTCTAGTAGATTTCTCCTCTTTCATTCTCATTCTCATCATCTTACGGTTCGTGCAAAGCAACTTTGAACATTTCCTTAACATAACACACTCTAATTACTCTGTTCACAATATATTACAATCATCACCATAAATTCTTTACGTTTCCTTGCATCATTTTAGATTCTCTACCTTGTCATCATGATCAATTCCGTTGTACAAACGCATTATGTATACCCTCGAATTTTTATTGTGATGGTTATCGTGACTATGCTGATGAAAGTGATGAAGCCAATTGTATTGCCGTACAATATGTCCTGATAATAAGTTCCTTTGTCCACGCGGTGGTGCTAATGGGATACCGAAATGCAAGTATTAAAATGCGTGAGAACACACATATGCAGATTTTCATTGCATATATTACATACATAAGTCTGAGATATAGGGTTTAAAGGAATGTTCTAAAATCAAGTAAATTCCTTAATATATATGTTATAACATATGTTTGAATATTTTACAATATGAAATAATTCCTTTAAGTCTTCTACGGTCTCTACAAAACAGTTGCACATTTCTATGTAAATTTCATTGTAAAATACATTATTTATATGCGTATGTATGTGTCTATTACATCACTATTTCCTGCCCGGCCTTAACCTGTGAATATAAATGTGGTCCCTCATTAACGGGAGGTATCTGTTACTTTCGTCCTGACCGATCTTTGGCTCCTAACAATCGTACTTGTGTAAATTTAGATGAATGTGCAGAATGGAGATC
Organism: Lucilia sericata; assembly: GCF_015586225.1. Taxonomy (NCBI): domain Eukaryota; kingdom Metazoa; phylum Arthropoda; class Insecta; order Diptera; family Calliphoridae; genus Lucilia; species Lucilia sericata. The sequence continues at coordinate 66,408 of NW_023994587.1, read as the reverse complement.
ATTGTGAACAATTGTGTACGAATGCCGAAGGCTCCTATTCCTGTTCCTGTAGTCACGGTTATACATTAATCGAAAATGCTAACTGTATAGCAATGGATGATAATAACTTACAATTGATTGCTCATAATCGTGCAGTGGTTAAGATGTCGGCCCATGGCAGTGATAGCTAATGCTAGTGCTGCCTCAGGTGTGGCCTATCGTTATCAAAGGAATACCCTGTACTGGTCAGATATTAAGACATATACAACCATTAAATCTTACCTTACCCGGTACCTGTGCCCCCGTTGCCCTGGCTGTAGATTGGGTAGGTGATAAAATATATGTAGCCGAATTGAGTGGCAATTGGAATGCTGTAGTTTTGGGTTCCAATTTGACCAGTACTGCTGATTTGGCTTAAGATCTCACCACTGGTTTAAAGTTTGTGGCCGATGGTGGCCAAGTTTTAAGAGCTCATATGGAATGTACTTTTGGTCATTGTATACCTGTCAACTTCTGTTGTGATCAGAAAAATGATTGCGGTGATAATTCCGATGAATTTGAATGTGGCAATGTTACTTGTGGTGCCGCACAGTTTGCCTGTGCTAATTGCCGTTATATACCCATTATGTGGAAGTGTGATAGTGAAAATGATTGCAGTGATGGCTCCGATGAGGGTGATTTTTGCGATGAAAAAACTTGTGCCTACTTCCAATTCACTTGTCACGCACTGGTTACCGTAAACCTCAAAGTTGGGTGTGATGATGATTGTTTCGATATAACAAGATGAAAAAGATTGTACTCCCATTAGCGCAGTGATGCCAGGAGATTTTTTTCAGAAATCCCTACGCTTATGAGAAAAAATCCCTTTTTTCCCTACACCCACTTTTTATTTTCCCTACACTACTTTTTTCCATTTTTTTCAAAGTTTATCTTAAAAAAATACAAAAATAACATCAAAAACTAAAATATTAGCTCCGTTTTATAATATACATATATGTATGTATTTTTTTTTTTAATTTTTAGGAATGAAATTTCTAGAATTTAAATTTTATTTTTTTTTTTCTTTCAATTTTACATCATACAAATCTTCCAACCCTGACTCTTCAGTTAAGATTAAAAAAAAAAACAATTGAAAGATTTATGGCAGTATATCGAATCGTGATAAAAATTTATTTTATGTGCCTCCAACAAAAAAATTTTCATAAAATAATTATTTTAAATAAGGTTTACTTTTGCGTTTACTTTTTGCGGTTTACTTTTATAAATTTTCAGAACATTAAATTCATTTTTTCAGTCCTGAGTTACTGCATTAAGCCCCCGACTACTCTATCTATAAGGAGTCAGAATATATCGCCCTACAGGATTGGCATAATCCAAAAAGTCGTTTCAAGAAAAATGGATATGAATATTTAATGACATTTAACTATTTTTTAATAACTTTTAAACAAATCAAGGGGTTTTAAAAATCCAGATTCAGATAGTTGAGGTTAATATGTTTCTCATCTAAATTGAAATTAAATTTTTAGTTGTCTACTATTCACAAAAACGTGGGTTTTAGTTTTTACGTTTACAAAAAACCGATTTCACATCGAAAATAATAGACATATTTGAAATTTCATAAATCTATATGAAAGATTTTAGTATGTCGCATGTTTTGAAGACCTTAGTTCAAGAAAGCCGAATTTTGGATTATGCCAGTCTTGTAGCGATATGTAGGTACATATATTGTAGAAATTACAAGCGGAATTTTTACTAACGATACACTTAAAACTGATTTCATTTTTAATTTAAAAGTTTAATACATGAAAGAGTATATTTTTAGTTGTTAAAAATTATGAAATTGAAAAATCCCTACAATTTGACAATAGTAAGAAATCTTTCCCTTTTGCCCTACACGTGATATTTTTGAAAAAATCCCTACAAAAAGGGAAAAATCCCTACACTTGGCATCACTGGTCTGGCGTATCAGTTCAAATGTGCGGATCTCCGTCAGTGCGTAGAGGAATTGGATAAATGTGATGGTATACCCAATTGTAATGATGGATCCGATGAATTAGGTTGTCCCTCTGTGAGTCCAAATCAATGTAATTTGGAGAAGCACTTTAGATGCAGGTCTACTGGTTTCTGCATGCCCATTGCCTGGCATTGCGAGGAAGATTGTGGTAAAATCACTTATGTAACCAATTTCTTCAAATGTAACCATACCAACTGTGATTTCAATGCGTATATCTGTGATGGAAAATATGATTGTGGTAATGTTTCCAATGTCCTTTAAATGTTCTCATGGTCAATGGCAATGTCCGGGAGTAAGTGAACGTTGTGTCGATATGACCTTGGTGTGTGATGGTACTCCTGGTTGTCGCAATGGTGCAGATGAGGGTGAAGGTTGCGATTTGGCCGATTGTGAACATCAAACAGGCTTATGTTCGAATAGCTGACAGAAGGCTCTATTGGCTGCTACTTGCGTTTGTCCCCCTGGATCCGAAATTGATGCCGATAAATTGTACTGAGATCAAGATTTTCAATCGCTGGTAGGGAACTGAGGCACTTTTGAAAAGAGGTATTCCTACAAAATGTGGTCCACGGGACACTCTAGTGTGGTTTTATAGACATACTCTCATACAAACTAATTCAACATGGCATATAAATACCAGTGTATGTCATGAGCGTTAAAGTCATTTTCTGAAGGAGACCATATAGGGGGCTAGGCAAAATCGTGGACTAATATTGACCATTTTCAATACCAAACAATCTGCATCAGCTAAAAACATCTGTTTCCTTTTGGACATTATCATGATTTTAACTGACAGACAAACGAACATGGCTAGATCTTCTTAGAATCTAATAAGGACCCAGCATATATATACTTTTATGTATCTTAGACGAATATTTCGATGTGTTACAAATGGAATGACAAAAACATTCATCTTTTTTGATGGTGGGTATAAAAAAGCGTAGAAAAGGTCTCAATTATAAATGCCAATGTTTTAAGAAAAGTAAAATTATTAATAAGAAACTTTTTTCCTTGTAAATCTAAATTTTCTATAAAAATTAAAAACATATTATTTAACCCCAACAACAGCAGAGTTCCCCAAGTCCAACACAAATATCCATACAAATTAACTAGCAAACCTAGAAATATAAAATAAGTAAATATTGCTTTTTTAAGTTTTTTTGACAGTGAAATTTGTAATTTGCCTAAGGTTTTTACAAAGATTGTAACCTAATAAAATTGCGAAACTTCAAAAAAAGAATATCTAATAAAAAGCAAACAACTGATTTAGTCTCCGTAACAAAGTAGTATTGTTTTTTATTTATTCGTTCCGTGTAACAATTCGAAAAAAATGTAAATGTGTGATTTGTGTTAAATTTCCATAGAATAATTAATTTATATGCATATTTTATGAAAAGGTCCTTTTAAGGGCCAGGAGCATCAAAAAGAGAGAAAAAATTTATTCTCAGAAATACTAATAAATAAGTGCCCGTGTTCTGTATATTTCGAGTCGTGAAAAAAATATTGAAATATTAGAGTCTTCCACTTTTTAGTTGTGTGATTCAAATAATTTTTAAACTGAACACATTGCAATTAACCAAAAAATATTTATTTATTTACGTTCACTCTATTTTAAACAAGACGATTATAAATTTTCCGAATTTTTTTATCGATTCGCAAGTATGTTCTAAATTATATTGTTGAAATATTTACAAAATATATGTACATATGTATGTATTAGGGTGATCGACTCGGTTTTTCAACCGGTTTTAAAGCCGGTTTTTTCTGCTTTACCAGTGTCGGTTTTTTCTAAATGTTGATTTTTCGGTTTTCTCACTTTTTAAAAACCGGTTTCGAATTCTTTTATTTGCTTTGTATTCTAAGATTACTTAAATTAAATTTTGAAAAAAATAATAATACAGCCCGTCTAAAATTTAAAAATATTCGACTCGAGGAACTAGAGTTTATTTTTCTAACGCACCTTTGGTTAAACTTTTTTATTTTCCTAATTAATTAAAAAAAATTATTTGTAAAATTTATTGTAATAATTTTTTGATAAAATTTTAAAAATCTTAAGATTATTCCAATTACAATAATAATTTTGCGGCTGAAATGTTATGGAAGTGTTAGAATGCCTATGAAAATTGCCAGGGACTTTAGAAAGAAATAAAGTAAATCGGACGACTAGATCTAGAGTTATAATCTTTTAAACTGTTAAAAATCAGTTCGGACCATGTTTTATTAATCAAATTTAAACATAAACATTAATTTTTTCAAATTAAAATAGATTTTTTTAGTTATAATAAAAACCCGGTTAACCGGTTTTTTTCCGAATTTGAAAAATATCAACCGGTTTTTTTCAAATGTCAACTATTCTAACTATTCGAAAACCGGTTTTTGGAAAATTTCGAATAATCGATCACCCTAGTATGTATGTATGCAATTTTTATTAGTATTTTATCTTTCCAATACGTATGTGCAATATTAAATACAAATGTATAACGTATACGTACGTAGGTATTTTGAAAATCACAGTCATTGTTTCACATATATTTTTTATCTCGTCCTGAAAACAAAAAATGACAATGATCATTATAGTCATATATAGTCATATTATCTAGTCTTCGAAAATTTATAGACGACAATTTAAAATCAACAATAACATTTGGTGAAATTGTAAATTGAACATTAATTAATGTTTTGCTTAACTATGCATATATTGTTACATAATATCTCACTACAAACTTTATGTATATGACTATGATACTGCAGTATCACATATTAAATTCATCAACTCTATTTAAGCTATATTATTATGATTTAAATAATGTAGCACGGGTGTGATGTTGATGAGGTTGGCATCTCAACAAGTCAAATCCAAAGAGCGTGAGGGCGATATTAGATTCATGAACTCTATTGAAGTTCAATTATTAAGATTTAAAAAATATAAGCACAACCGTAATGTTGGTGTGATTGTCATCTCAACATGTCAAGTCCAAAGAGCGTGAAGGTGATCACCAACATGCTAGAAAACAATTTAATGGGTGGCCTTGGTTGATGTTGTCCAAATAAACTACCATCGGACCGAGAAAAAATTTACATCTGTCTGTTATGCAGAATATGTCGTAATACTTCTAAGGGGAAAGGATCCAAATCTGTCTTTTTATAAGAAAGATAAAAAGGTTTATGTATATTGAACCCTGTTTCCTGGGAAAAAGGAAACCGGTTGCCGACAAAAAGACGAAAACCGTTGTAGGACACGACATCAAGGTATAATGGACACATTGGAAGACTTTACACAAACATCACACCAGAAAATGAATATATCGGAAAATTTAAAACATTTGAGTAAATACCCGTAGGAATCCATTGCTTCAGGGATGGCTCTAAGCTAGGGGACACAACGGGCATGGGGTTCTATTGTAAAGACACAAACACATGGACGTATCTAAGGAGTAATCGAGTTAAAGATTTGAAATTAAAATCCTCAACGGGCGGCGCATTTAGTTTGTCTTTATAAATTAAATGGTCAATATTACATTATAATGTGATCTAGCCAAGAAATATTGTCTCCGAATGGGTTGAGTGACATTTTCCAAACATTGTCTTTAAAAACGAGTTTTGTAAGGGATCAAAAATGAATAATATAGATCTACGGTTTTACATAGTCTACATACAAATGTCCTATTAAAAGTTGATAAATATATGAATCATGATGAAATTCTACAACTTAAATTAAAATTACATTTTGGGTTGGTGACAGTATATCAATAAAATTATACACAAAATAGCCATAATTAATACAAGAAGGTACGTCCATGAAATACAAGGGCTAATGATTACATTTCAAATTACAATTACATATGAATTAAATGTAATTGGTTATTGCTCAATAATACATTACAAGTAATTGTAAGTAAAATGACTTAAGATATCGACTTAAATGAAAAAGTGAAAAACGTGTTAGTTATGTCTATTTTGTGGATCCGATATATACATAGTACGTAAACAAATGCATACATATTTACACAAAAAATAAATAAAAACAAGTAAGAAATTATAGTCGGGCGAGGCCGACCATATAATACCCTACACCTGTTACAAAAATAAAATGTGATTTAGTTTTCACAATAAAACATTTAAGTTGAATTGTACCTTGCCTTGAATTATACTTAAGCCATTTATTGTTGAATAAAATTGTGTACATTTAAGTCAAATTTTGAAGGTGGCTTTGTATAGGGGCTATGGTCAAATGAGACCCTATAACTATAAAATTCATGAGAGTCATCAAGGCTACTATAGAACTTGGTTTTGCCACTTTTTGTCGAGATACGAGTATATGAAACATAATTATGAACTTAAGAGCCTTATTCGGCGGGTTGAGTTGTATGGGGGCTAGGGAAATAATGGACCGATGTTAACCATTTTCAAAAGGCTATGTTTCCGGTACCATAGAAGATCATGTACCAAATTTCATTGAATTATCTTCAAAATTGCAACCTGTAGTTTGATTACAAGACGGACGGACATATCTAAATCGACTCAGAAAATTATTCTAAGACGATTGGTATACTTTAAGGTGGGTATAGGTCCAATATTATTGTGCGTTACAAACATCAGCACAAACCCAATATAGGGTATATTGGTGGTGTAGGGTATAATTACCACAGCATTTGCACTCACAAGATGGTTCTTATCTACATATGTATGTTTACTCTCGTGCAATGTCATCAAATAAGCTGCCATGGAAAACCCCTAAGGATAATTCGTAAAAAATTCTTTCTGTTTGTTTTTGTTTATTGTGTTTTAACACATAGAAATTTGTTGAAGTTATTTTCTACTTATGTTTTGCTGCTCTGGTCTGCAGTTCTTTTTGCATTTATTTTGTTTATTTGCCATTATTTGACCACTTTAATCCTCTCATTCTTCGTTTCTGTCCTTTTATGAGCCTATATGACAGGACTTCCATGTGTACTTTTGCTTTTTTTCTAGAGTTTTTGTTGTTTAGCATATGTGAATGAAAAAGGTTAGCTTAAAAGATTTAAATAAGTGCAACAACATACACATCAATATAAAATATATATATTATTGCAGCAATATGGTTGGAAAGTAGCAAAAATAGTTGATACAGAGTTCAGTAATTGGCATTGATAGTGAAAGGATATGTTCACACAATTTCTTAAACATTTTAAAAAATTTTTAAAGTTATATAATATTTTTTTTAATTAATGTTTGGAATTTTTATAAACAATATTACTTAAAAATTAATTAAAATACGTATATCACACTATTGAGGCTAGGTAACTCCTTTTCCCAATAGAGTAGGGTGTGTTTCCAAATAAAACACAAACAGGTTTTCTAATAAACCTAAGTACAAGCTTCTTGCTTTATTGAGTTCTTACTTATAACTAACTTATTAACTAAAAAACAATATTCAAGAACATAATTCTGGCAAAGTAAATAAAAACAGTAATATTGAAAAACGGGTCGCTATTTAAAGCGAATTAAGTTTGTTCATGGGGAACTATATAAAAAATTACATTATCTCTTCGAAAAATTATTAAAAAGAGAGAAAAGGGATGAAAAGTAAATTTTAGGAAAAAAAATCAAATTAAAACACTCAAAAAAAAAATGTATGAAAATGAAAAGAAAAATTAATTTGTTGAACAGGGTTCAACATACTCCCGCACTAAGATTTGTGGCAAATACAGCCATGCCACTGTCCGGATATAACCCATCCAAAAATGGAGCGTTGCGCCTTTGGAATTGTGGCAGCAGGTTGAATTATTTGGTGGGACATTATGACGGCTAAAGTTTTTTGGCCAATAATACTGTCAACTTCGCGACATTTTGAAAATTGTGGATGAGCTTTTGGAGTTATGGATTTGAAGTGTTCCTCTAGCTGCGGTGGGGGAACAATTATATCCGCATCTTTTAACAGCATCTTCCAACGTGCTATTGGGCCATAGTGTGAACGGGGTTCATATGTGGGGGCGATTTCGAATACACCAAACTCCTTTGTTCCCTGATAGCAATCAGGTGTAAATTCTGGGAACAAATTTGCCACACTTCTTATTAAATAGGAACATTCGCTTTTTGGGTACAACAACAAGTTGACCCACATAGGGTTTCCCTTATGAATTAAATTTACTCATACGAGTGGTGGTATCATTAAATTCCAATAAGGAGGAAATGCGGGCAACTCTGACAGCGAGTATGACAAATCATGGGGACCGTCTTTTGAGAATTGGCTTATATCCTTCGCAGTTTTTTCAAAAACAGCAGATGCAGTCTCTTCAACAGCTTCAGGAGCGCTATCAGCAACAGGCAAAGTCTCTTCAAAAACTGCAGGTGCAGTCTCTTCAACAGCTTCAGGTGTGCTATCATCAACAGCAGTAGGCATATTCTCTTCAAAAACTGCAGGAGCAGTCTCTTCAACAGCTTCACCAAAGCTGGAGGACGTGACGTCATGGGGACGATCACGATGTAAAATCGAATGATGTTTGGCACCACAAATTGCGCAACGGTTGGTAGATTCGCATGTAGAACGTGAGTGTGTTTGTGCTAAGCAATTAAGGCAGTACTTCCATTTAATAATATATTCTCTTCGGGCTTCCATTGACTTAGCAACAAACACTGAGCAATATCTGAGAGCATGATTCTTTAGGCACAAATTACACCGTGGCATAGTGTTGGCTAGAGAGAAAGAAAAGAAAATGTATATATATATATATATATATATATATATATATATATATATATATATATATATATATATATATACTGTGTTATTAGATATTTTGTATTGCGACTTATTTCTCTTTTCTAACATGGCATTTAAATTTAAATCAGGTGGATTAATTTGAACATTTGTCTGGAATTTTATCTTCTGTATGGGATGTTGGTAAAATACACAATTTTGCTATAGAACGTGTTATAGTTCCATTTTGGGTTTTGATCTCGGCAACTCGTACTTTGTTGTCTTTTCCGTAGGTGGTAATAAATCGTCTTTCACTATGACGAAGTCGTTTGGCTTAATATTGTGTTGTTCTGATTTCCATTTTACTCTTCGTTGAAGCTCTGTGATGTATTCGTTTTTCCAACGACGTGCAAAGATGTGTTGTAGAGCTTTTAGACGGTCCCAGCGTTTAATAAAACTCAAGCTTTCTAACGGAGGTCCTTCAGGAGCTTCAGGTGGAGCTATAATTGGTGCACCTCTCAAGAGATGACCTGGAGTCAAAGGAAGTAGTTCTGATGGGTTTTCGGTCAATGGGGACATTGGGCGCGAATTTAGTACAGCTTCTATTCTGATTAGTATTGTTGCAAATTCCTCGTAAGTAAAATTGAGGTTACTAGCTACTTTCTTAAGATGAGATTTCATGCTTTTTACGGCAGCCTCCCAGAGGCCACCCATGTGGGGTGCATAAGGTGGGATAAATGACCAGGAGAATCCGTGAGCACTATATTTTTCTACGAGTGCTTTCTCAGTCTGTTTTAAGAATTCATTATGAGTTTTTAGAAGTGATAAACTGGCTCCAAGGAAATTTCTGCCATTATCAGAAAACATGGTTTTTGGAAAACCTCTACGTCCAACAAATCTGTCGAAACAAGCTAGGAATGCATCTGTCGAGAGATCTGAGCAAGCTTCCAAGTGCACTGCTCTCGTGGAGAAGCATACAAATATGGCTGCATAGCCTTTTATTAGTTTAGCGTTGCGTAAATTGGAGGATTTTAGGTTAAACGGACCGGCGAAGTCAACACCGGTATATGTAAACGGCAACGAAAAGTTTACTCTTTCCGGGGGGAGTGCGGCCATAATTTGATGTTGAACTTTATGTTTGTAGATAGTGCAGGTTTTACAATTTCTTATACACTTTCGTACCAAATGTTTAACTCTAGGCATATAAAATCCTTGCCTTATAGCTCTCAGCATAATGTAGTGTTCCGCGTGAAGCAAAATCTTATGCGTGAATTCGACAAAAAGTTCAGCAAAGTATGATTTTTCAGGGATTATTACAGGATGGCGTTCGTTGTAACTAAGTCCTGAATAACTTAATCTACCTCCAACACGTAATAAACCATTTTTGTCCAGAAATGGATTCAGCGTTAGTAGTCTGCTTTTTTGGTTTATAGGCCGTTTATCTTGAAGACATTCGTATTCTTTAGAAAAGTAATGGATCTGAGCTATTAGGATCAAACGATTTTTCACAAATTGAATTTCCTTTGCTATAATAAAAGGTTCGGTTTCAAACAGACGTTTTCGAATGCGATTAATGAATCGAAAGCAATAACTAATAACTCTAAGGGTTCTGGCGAAAGACGAAAATCTTTTTATTATGACGTCAGCATCAATTTCTTCGTGGGGAATGAGATTTTTGCTGCTTGTATCCACAAGTTTAGCTTTTAGATGAAACGTTGAAACCTTTTTTGTCTCCAAGTCGATTGGATCAAATTCTCGAGGTTTCGGCCAATATTCACAGGGCTGGGTTAGCCAGGTAGGTCCATGCCACCATATGTTACTCTCAATGAGTTCTTGTGGGGAACAACCACGGGTACCAAGATCCGCAGGATTGTCTTTCGTTCCTACATGTTTCCAATGACTATTACTGACAATACTTATGATTCTTGTTACACGATTTGCAACAAATGTTTTTAGGGTTTGTGGCGGTTTTTGTAGCCAACCGAGGACAATAGAGGAGTCCGTCCACAAATGTAGTTCATAGGGGAACTTAGTAGTCTGCTTTTTTGGTTTATAGGCCGTTTATCTTGAAGACATTCGTATTCTTTAGAAAAGTAATGGATCTGAGCTATTAGGATCAAACGATTTTTCACAAATTGAATTTCCTTTGCTATAATAAAAGGTTCGGTTTCAAACAGACGTTTTCGAATGCGATTAATGAATCGAAAGCAATAACTAATAACTCTAAGGGTTCTGGCGAAAGACGAAAATCTTTTTATTATGACGTCAGCATCAATTTCTTCGTGGGGAATGAGATTTTTGCTGCTTGTATCCACAAGTTTAGCTTTTAGATGAAACGTTGAAACCTTTTTTGTCTCCAAGTCGATTGGATCAAATTCTCGAGGTTTCGGCCAATATTCACAGGGCTGGGTTAGCCAGGTAGGTCCATGCCACCATATGTTACACTCAATGAGTTCTTGTGGGGAACAACCACGGGTACCAAGATCCGCAGGATTGTCTTTCGTTCCTACATGTTTCCAATGACTATTACTGACAATACTTATGATTCTTGTTACACGATTTGCAACAAATGTTTTTAGGGTTTGTGGCGGTTTTTGTAGCCAACCGAGGACAATAGAGGAGTCCGTCCACAAATGTAGTTCATAGGGGAACTTTGCATTTTCCATTATCCCTTTTGCTAACTTTGAGAGTAAGACCGCTCCACACAGCTCAAGTTTCGGGATTGTAGTCTTTTTTATTGGGGCAACTTTTGTTTTAGCTACTAACAAACTACAATTTATTTCTCCATGAGACGTTGATGTTCGCATGTAAATTGCGCCGCAATAAGCCTTTTCTGATGAATCGCAGAAACCGTGAATTTGTATTTGATGAGTCGGTGTGAAATATACCCATCTAGGTATTCTCAGTGAAGAGATTTGTGGTAAATTTTGAAGAAATGTGTTCCATTTTACATGTATATGCGGTGGGACACCCTCATCCCAGCCTTCCTTAAGTTCCCATAACTCTTGCATCAAGAGCTTTGCTATTACCACAATTGGTCCAATTGCCAACCTAGAGGGTCAAATAACTTTGCAATAACCGATAATATTTGCCTTTTTGTAGGGGAAGGCGAAATTTGGTTCGGTTCTACCACGTAATAGAAAAAGTCTGACTTTGCATTCCAGCGTATTCCCAAGGTTTTAATGGTGCTAGAATCATCAAACTTTAAGAAATCTTCATCAAGAAGATCCTCCCGGGCCAAGTTGTTCAGTAGGAAACTGTCATTGGCGGTTATTTTCTTCATGGGGAAGCCAGCTGAGTTTAAAGCTTGTTTAACTTGAGTTTGCTTTGACTTCGCTTCCACAAGACTATGTCCTCCAGACAAGATGTCATCCACATATATTTCATTTTTTAAAATCTCGGATGCTTGCGGAAATATTTGTTTGCAGTCTTCACTTAACTGCTGTAGCGTTCTTATTGCCAGAAATGGCGCACAATTCACTCCAAAAGTCACTGTTTTCATTTGGAATGATTTCACAAAACTATCCGTCTCATTACGGAATAAAATCTGCTGATATGGGCGATCAGCTTCATGCATCACAATTTGGCGGAACATTTTTTCGATGTCGCCGGTGAAAACGTATTTGTAATAGCGTCAACTAAGCACTATCTGCATCAAATCGGATTGAAGCGTTGGGCCTTGGTGAAAACGTCATTCAATGAAAATCCACTAGTTTTCTTAGAGGCATTGAAGACTACCCTAACTTTTGTTGATTTACTTTCCGGTCGAATAACCGCATGGTGTGGTAAAAAAAATAAGAAAATTGTTTTTCAGATTTGTTTTCTTGGGGAAATACTGGTTCCATATGATCCAAGTCGATATATTCTTGGAGAACTTTTCGATAATTTTCTTTTAATTCAGGGTTTTTTCCATTCTATAATATTGACCCAAAGCACTGTTCCTTGAAGGACCCAAAAAAATATCGGTTGGAAACTGTTCTTTAAACGGTAAACGTACAACGTTACGACCATCTGATTGTCTTGTAGTAGACGTTTGGAAAAAATTTTCACAAAATGAGTCTGCTTCAGTTATTAAATTATCCTTTTCGACCTCCTCAAGTTCCCAAAACTTTTTTATTTGATCATGGAGAAGAAAATTTTCGGATGTAGATACCGTGGTCGAAAAAGCGTTTATATCAGATGTATTAACTTGTCCTGACAAGTACCAACCAAAATGAGACTCCCTTGCTTCTAAATCACCAGATATATTTTGTCTCACACCCTCAAGGTTAATTAATGGCAAAAAATCGCTTCCTATTATCATATCTATCGCTGCAGGCTGATAAAAATAAGGATCTCCGAGAGTTAAATTTTGTATTTTATCATAATTTTGGAGCTCAATAGGATGGGAGGGTAAAAAATTTGCTATTTTTGATGCTACTACTGCCAATATTTTTACTTTGAAGTCTGAAATTCTCGATTTTACACTTCCCTTTAGAATTTCCTACAAACCTGATATTTGACGTGGATGTTTTTCAAGTGGAATTCCAAGTTTTTGTTGAATTCGAGTGGTAATGAAACTCTTTTCTGCACCAGCATCGAGAAGAGCTCTTACGGTAAATAATTCTCCAGAATTTTCTATGTGAATCAGTGCGGTAGGTAACACTGTAGTTCCTTCACGACGAACAAAAAATGCCTTGATATTATCGTCAGGTACAGGCGAAATTTCGACGTGGGTATTAAAAGCATTGGTTTCTGTTTGAGTACTTGAAGTAGAGCTTTTGTCACTGTTTTCTGAGAATGGCCAGTAGGCAGACTATTGGGTTTTGAATTTTCAGATTTTTCTAAATGGAGCATTGTGTGATGCTTTTTGTGGCATACAAAACAGGTATTTGTGCTCAGACATTTTGATTTGAAGTGTGTAGGCGATAAACAATTAACGCAGTATTTGTTTGCAAAAACGAATTTTACACGATCACTTGGTGACAGGGACTTAAAAGACTTGCAAACTCTTAAAGGGTGATTTTGTTTGCATTTTTTGCAACTTGAAGTTTTCTCACTCTGAGTGTAAAATGCATGAGTTCTTGGAGACTGGCTATCTTTAGGCACTGGCTTTTTCCTATCGGTCATGGTTTCTAGAATTTCTATTCTTTCCGAGAGAAAACCATTTAATTGGGGCCATGTGGGCAATTCACGATGATTTTTTAAAGAAACTTCCCACTCTTTAATTGTTTCATCCGAAAGTTTTGAAACAACTATGTGAATTAAAAATGGATCATAATCGGGCAATTCGATCTTATAATTCTTTAAAATCGCTAAACAGTCGTTAACTGTATTCTGAATCTGCCGAAGAGATTTGATGTTTTCATTTTGAGCTGGGGTCACCGAATGAATCCTTTTAACTTGATCCTGAACCAAGAGCCTTCTATTTTCGAATCTATTCTTTAATTTATCCCAAGCCAGTTGAAAGTTCTCATCTACCAAGTCAAAATCCTTTATGCCTTGGTAGGCCTCCCCCCTCACTTTGCTTCGCAAGTAGTATAGTTTTTGGGCTGGAGCCACAGATGAATCCTTTCCGATAACTGCCTGGAACATATCTCGGAACGCAGGCCACTTGGAGTAACCGCCTTCGAAATTTTGTATTTCACATGCTGGTAACTTTAATGTTGATCTACTAGTAGAGGGCCTATTATCTTCAACTGTTGCCTCTTTCATTTTCTCCAAAATTTTTGTTTTTAGGGCCTGATACAAATCGCTAGCTTCCTCGTACCTCAAAGAAACTTCATCCTTGTGGTCATCACCTTCAGATTCTTCACCTTCTAAAATATATTCTTCGTATGACTCGACTAACTTGACCCATCTTCTCTCTAATTCTTGTTTTTTAACATAAAGAAATGCGAACGAGCAATCTACGGGACATGTTCTCTCAAAGTTCGTGCAGAACACCAACAATTGTGTTAAATAAAACTTGCATCTTCTTTTTGATGCCGCCATTTTTTTTTCACCCTGACCGAAAAAAATAACTGTTCCAATAACTCAGATCAAGTCTTAAAGGCTTTTGTGAAAAAACAGATAAATTGCTCACTGAACCTTAAACTTCCTTAAAAGTCAACCTCGTTATGGAGCTACACGTCTTCTTGAAGAAGCAATTGTTTTTATTTGATAAAAAAAATCAAAAAAGCACAAAAATATTGTTATACAAATTTCCAATAATAATTGTCTCGCACAGTTATTTGTTTGGAAACCTCTGACTTCGATCACTTAGTGACGTCACACAATGTTTTACAAAATTAAAATGTTTTATGGAATGTAGGAATTTGCCAAAAATTCTAATTTCAAAAAATTTTCCAAAAATAATTTTTCAATTTACGTAATTTTGTTGCAAGTTGCTTAATTATCCCAAATTAACCTGTAGATGATGACGTCACGCAACGACTGGTTGTTTATTATTTGTAGGCACCGGTTGATTTAATGATGTTGTTGTTTTTATATATTTTTTTTGAAACACTTGTTTCTTGTTCTTTAGTGTTGTTATAGTATAACGGTGTTTTTTGTCCAGGTTTTATTTTTAACTTTTTATTGTTGAATATTTGCAATTTTTTCTTTGAAAACAATATTTTTCCACAATAATGTCTTTCTCACAACTTGGAGTTGTCTTTTGTTTTTAATTGTTTTTATTTGTTTAAATATTTATTGTCTTTCACAAAATTATGTTTTGCACAATTTGGAGTGGGTTTTTTTTACTTTTTTTTTTGCAGTTGCGGACTGTCTATTATGATTTTGTGTGTGTTTTTATTATTGTTCACGATTTTAGTTTGTTGTATTTTATTTATTTTTAATTTTATTATAAATTATTTAATTTTTGCACCGATGTAGCACTATTGAAATTTTATTTCTTCTTTTTTATTACTTCATACGTGAAGTTGGTTGCAAATAATAGGAACAAATGGAAATGAAACGTTTGCCGGTATTAGGTGGTGTGAAGATGACAATGCTATGGTTGATTAATTGTTGCATACGTTCATCTCTTTTTATTTTCTTTTACTTTTCTTGTGGAAATTCGTTAGTGGTGACAATTTTAGTGGTATAAATTTTAGTAGTTGTTAGAGATGATACAATTTAATGGTAATTTTAAATTGTAATACTTTTTTTATGTATTTTTAACTGGATAATTTTAGGTTAAAAATACATATAATTTTGTTATTGTAAATTTTGGCTCTTTTATGTATGTAGTTATAATGATTCCTCTTTTTTTTTTTTTTTTTTTTTTTTAATTAATTAGCCAACCATTAATTTTTATTTTTCGAGAAAACAAAATGTCGCACAAAATAACTAATAAACACAGTACATACCTTTCTTTTTCCTGTGTTTTTGCCAATCTTCCTTTACCATGTAATGCTTTTGTTTCGAGTGATGCAATCTTCCAGGATGGGATGTGCAAAAAGACTTCTTGTTTGTTGACTGCACCTTACTTCCTCTGCCGTAAGCACGATGAAGTACCCTTTTTAGACAACCTATTGTCTTTGTGTTGTTGGAGTTGCCGCCGGAGGTGCAAACTGCCAAAATTTTTTTTTTTTTAATTTAGTGGACTCCAAGTCACTAATTCTTTCCTGTCCTAGCCTATTCTAGGACTTATCGAAGGACCATATATTGAGGCTAGGTAACTCCTTTTCCCAATAGAGTAGGGTGTGTTTCCAAATAAAACACAAACAGGTTTTCTAATAAACCTAAGTACAAGCTTCTTGCTTTATTGAGTTCTTACTTATAACTAACTTATTAACTAAAAAACAATATTCAAGAACATAATTCTGGCAAAGTAAATAAAAACAGTAATATTGAAAAACGGGTCGCTATTTAAAGCGAATTAAGTTTGTTCATGGGGAACTATATAAAAAATTACATTATCTCTTCGAAAAATTATTAAAAAGAGAGAAAAGAGATGAAAAGTAAATTTTAGGAAAATAAATCAAATTAAAACACTCAAAAAAAAATGTATGAAAATGAAAAGAAAAATTAATTTGTTGAACAGGGTTCAACACACACTTTAAGTCCTACTGTTCTCCATAACATGCACTTATATATTTTTGTATTTTAATCCTGTTACTATTTTTCTATTTTCAATTAAATATTTCTTTAAGCTGCTCTACTTTTCAATTTTATTTTAGGGTCTTTGAGAATTTTACACAATTTACTTTGTTTGCAACATGTGCTTGTGTAAAAAAGACCAGCCAACACTTTTACCTCTGTTAAACAAACTACAACGTGGACGTTTTCACTTAAGGTGTCCTTGTTGGGAAAACAGAAGCAAACAATAACAACTAAAATCTCTGTTAAGTATTAGAAAAAAAAAGATTTATTTCCCATACTTAAATTCACTCAAAAGTACTTAAAAAAAGTATAATGTACGTGAATACTGTTCATTGAAAAGATTACTTACAACGAGTAGTAGCAAAATGCTTGTGCAACCTATGAAGCAACACCTACAATAAACAAAGCCACAGACACAAAGAGTAGCAATCAGTGTGTTTACACATTTTGTAGAAAGTAATACATACAAACGACCCTATAATAGCATGACACATTTAGCCAACAAAATATAAATAATACTTAAAAAAGAACTCTATCCCCCCCTGATATTTATATGGAGAGAAAAAATAAATAAATCGAGCTCTATTCAAATACAATAGACGTGCGAGGAAAAAAATTCAATTGTCGTATGATTATAAACGTTTACTTTTAATGACAATTGAAACATTTAGGATTACTCGAACATTCAGAGAATATCCCCTCTCGTCGAATATTTGCTAGGAACAAAAAATACATTAAGTTTTTAGATACAAATGTTTTAGGACTCAAAAATTGTTTAAAGTAAGTAATTTAACATCTATTAAAGTTGAACAATTTAATTTTAAGGACCATCCTAATGCTCATATTTCCACAGACGTAATAACCGACCATCCTTTATATGTATGTATCAGTTTAGTTAATATACAGTACTAACTATGTTCTTTTTACTGGGTAATTCCACAGACATTTCGACCACTTCAAATTTTCATCCCTTTCGATTTAGTTATAACTCGAAACATACATTCTACTCTTAATTGTGGTTTCTTTGGCGTATAAATTGGATCCTTAACTCATTCAGTTCATGTTTTATGGGTCTTTAAAGTAGGGCATCTCGGGTATTTTTGTTCAAAATTAGAAATGTTGATGACTGAATAACTTTGGAACCAGTTATCCGATTTTAACAAATGATGCTTCGTTCGACAGGTCTTTGATTACTCGTTTTTGGCATTTCAATAAAATTACATGAAGTCCTGGCGCAAGGACCATATAGTGGAAAATGTCCTTTATCCTTGAATATCATAAAAAGGGATATTCTGTTTTTCTTAATTTTTTAATGACAAATAGGCAAAATTATTCTTATCGCTGTGTAAAAATTTTATAATGGGATCTCAAGGGGTTTGGAAGTTATAGGAGTTTTTATTTAGCTACATTTACAATTTCCATAGTAAATGAGTGCTTTTTATACATTTTAACACATTTATAGTCTAGTAAATTGAGGTTTTAATGCCGAATAAAGTAAAAATTACCACAGACCATCAAATTAATGTTATAAATATGATGGTGAATAATATATGAAATCATGTCTTATATAATTGAAATATTGGAGGTCATAGGTCAAAATAATTAATTTTTTGAAATATCTCCTTTTTCATACATCCTACGGATTTAGGAGTCATTACAAAATTTGTAGAAAATCAAATTTACGGCATTTTGGTTTCAGACAATTTTTCCCTGTTTTGGAGTTATAGTCATTTTTTGTCCATTTATTATATGGTTTTCTAACCTCAATATATTTTGAACTACAAACGTAATTGTGATATTTTTATATACAGCCAATAGTAATAACAACATGTCATTATTTAATTATACTTTTCGCGCCTCTGTGACCCATAGTGCGATCTCTTGTAATGTAAATTTTTAAATTAAATTAGAGGCTATAATAATAAATCGAAATTAATGAAACTTAGTGGATATAATATAACTGATCAAAGCTTTAAACCTACCAAAATTTATTGATATCGGAGCAAGTTTTCATATTGTAAAATACATACGGATTAAACTGCATAATGAAATGCAATATATAATACTGTGAAAAAACTTTCATGTTGTATGTATGTATGAACAGATATTTGTTAAAATCGGCGATGCTGATTCTTTAACCAGACGAGTTATGCGTACCAAGTTTAATTTCGATTCATCATTACAGCTTCTAAATTAATTTTAAAATTTACATTACAAGAGATAGCACTATGGATCAGAGAGCAACTCTGGCGCGAGAAGTATAATTAAATAATTATATGTGTTCCTTATTAAAGGCTAAACGAACAATTATCACAATTACGTTTGTAGTTCAAAATATATTGAGGTTAGAAAACCATATCTTAAATGGACAAAAAATGACTATAACTCCAAAACTGCTGATAATAGGGAAAAATTATATAAAACCAAAATGCCGTAAATTTGATTTTCTACAAATTTTGTAATGACTCCTTAATCCGTAGGATGTATGAAAAAGGAGATATTTCAAAAAATTAATTATTTTGACCTATGACCTCCAATATTTCTACTATATAAGACATGATTTCATATGTTATTCACCATCATATTTATAAAATTAATTTGATGGTCTGTGGTAATTTTTACTTTATTCGGCATTAAAACCTCAATTTACTAGACTATAAATGTGTTAAAATGTATAAAAAGCACTCATTTACTATGGAAATTGTAAATATAGCTAAATAAAAACTCCTATAACTTCCAAACCCCTTGAGATCCCATTATAAAATTTTTACACAGCAATAAGAATAATTTTGCCTATTTGTCATTAAAAAATAAAGAAAAACAAAATATCCTTTTTTATGATATTCAAGGATAAAGGACATTTTCCACTATATGGTCCTTGCGCCAGGACTTCATGTAATTTTAATGAAATGCCAAAAACGAGTAATCGAAGACCTGTCGAACGAAGCATCATTTGTTAAAATCGGATAACTGGTTCCAAAGTTTTTCAGTCATCAACATTTCTAATTTTGAACAAAAATACCCGAGATATCCTACTTTAAAGACCCATAAAACATGAACTGAATGAGTTAAGGATCCAATTTATACGCCATAGAAACCGCATTCAGGAGTAGAATATATGCTCCCCACTTGAAAAAAATCGAAGGAGACAAAAATTTAAAACACCGTTTTTTGGTCGATTTATTTTGGAATTACCCTATACCTAACAATATATTGCTTGGCTCACTTTAACTTTGATATTACTTGTAGTTACACAATTTACTTTTCAAAGACTATTACATGTGTTCTACTAACGACTTACATATAATTAGTTACATAGGTGCTTTCTGTTAGGCAATTTAATTTTTAGATTTTTCTTAATCTAATCTGCAATCTAGTCTAAATAAACCAAAAATAGCGTCTATTTTTTAAATACTGTTTTTATTTTTAAGAAAAAAAAAAAAAAAAACAAGTAAGAGTGTTATATTCGGCTGTGCCGAATCTTGTATACCCACCATCAAATCATTGCCAAAAAGGAATGCTTCCTTGTAAATAAACTTTGATATTTAAGAATCCATGCTTTTATTATCCAAACAATTTTCTCATTTATTACATCTATGTATAGAGAAATTTTTGTCGAATTTTGTCGCTATACTTGCATTTTTAAGGTAGCAAAAAGCGTTTAAGGTATTTTCTGAGAGGGACCTTATTTAGGGGGGGACGTTTGGTCAATTATGGACCGATCCTCGTCAAATTTTCTAGAACGATTTAAGTTTAGTCTAGTAATGAGAGTTAAGCCATTTTCAGAAGGAGACGGGTTAATGTCATTTATGGACCGATCCTTATAAAATTTTACAATAATATTAAAGTTCCTATAAAATATGTTCGTGTCGAATTTCATCGCTATAGATTTTTTAGACAGTAATGAGCCTTAAAGCCATTTTCTGAAGGGGACCTTATATGGGGGGTAGGGTCAATTATGGACCGATCCTTATAAAATTTTATAAAGATATTAAGGTTCCTATAAAATATATTTGTGTCGAATTTCAACGCTATAACTGCTTCTTTTAGTCAGTTATGAGCGTTAATGTCATTTTCTGAGGGGGGCCTTATATGGTGGATAGGGTCAATTATGGACCGTTCCTTATAAAAATTTACAATGATATTAAGGTTCCTATAAAATATGTTTATGCCAATCATGGACCGATCCTTATAAAATTTTACAAAGATATTGAGGTTCCTAAAAAATATGTCTGTGTCGAATTTTATCGCTATAGCTGCTTCTTTTAGTCAGTTATGAGCGTTAATGTCATTTTTTGAGGGGGACCTTATATGGGGGATAGGGTCATTTATGGACCGATCCTTATAAAACTTTACAATGATTTTAAGATTCCTATAAAAATTGTTTATGTCGAATTTCTTCGCTATTGCTGCTTCTTTTAGATAGTTATGAGCGTTAATGTCATTTTCTGAGGGGGACCTTATATGGGGGATAGGGTCAATTATGGACCGATCCTTATAAAATTTTACAGTGATATTAAGATTCCTATAGACATGTTCTTGTGTCGAATTTCATTGCTATAACTGCTTCGTTTAGTCAGTTATGAGCGTTAATATCATTTTCTGAGGGGGACCTTATATGGAGGATAGGGTCAATTATGGACCGATCCTTAAAAAATTTTACAATGATATTAAGGTTCCTGTAAAATGTGTTCATGTCGAATTTCATCGCTATAGATGTTTCTTTTAGTCAGTTATGAGCGTTAAAGTCGTTTTCTGAAGGGGACCTTATATGGGGGCTAGGCGAAATCGTGGACCGATATTGCTCATTTTCAATACCAAACAAACTGCATCAATATAAAATATTTGTGCAAAATTTCAGCTCGCTAGCTGCTTCCGTTTGGACTCTATCGTGTTTTCAACAGACGGACAGACAGACGGACAGACGGACCGACGGACAGACGGACGGACATTCCTAGATCGTCTAAGAATTTAATAAGGATCCAGAATATATATACTTTTATGGGTCTTAGATGAATATTTCGATGTGTTACAAACGGAATGACAAAAACAATATACCCCCCATCTTTTTTGATGGTGGGTATAAAAATAGGAGGATATAAAATAACAAACGGCAATTAGCCAGGTAATCTAAACAAAACTGGCCACCAAAAAGGTAAAACTAATAAATAAGTAACTATAAATCGATATAAAAATAACTAAATTTACCAAAAAATATCCTAGTTACAACCAACTCAAATAAAATTATAAAATTAGCAACAAACTAATCTATATATATAAAAATGAATGTGTGTTTGTTTGTATGTTTATAAGTTTGTATGTTTTTATGTTTGAACGTTATAGACTACTAAACGGCTGAACCGATTTTATTAAAATTTTCACAGAGTATTCCTGTATGTCTGGAATAGGTAATAGGCTACTTTTTATTTTGAAATTCCAAGTGGGCGAGGAGCCACGCCTATATTAAGAAAATATTAAATCCGTATATTTTAGATAATATAACAGAGTCCTCAAATTTTGTCGGAGCAACTTTAGTGTCAATATAATTATTTAGGACAAAAAGTAGGCGGACTATCTTTAGGGGGCATGGCACCTCCAATATAAATTAAATACAAAAATACGTTTATCTTGGAAACTATTACAGTTAGAATCTTCAAATTTTGCACGAAAAACTTTAACATCCATCTAAACATTTTGGATAATAAATTGGCGGACTACCTATGAGAGGAGCGGCACCTCCCATATTAATTAAAGACACAAATTCGTGTATCTGGAAAACTAATGGAACTAAATTCTTCAAATTTCGCACGAAGAACTTAAATATTCATCTGAACATTTTGGAGGAAAAAAAATGGGACTTTCATCTGGGGGGTCTTGAATCCCCCACATGAATCAAATAGAAAAATTCGTATATCTGAGAAACTATTAGAGCTAGAATCTTCAAATTTTACATGGAGAACTTTGAAATTCATGTGAACATTAAGAGCATAACGGGCGGACTTTCAATGGGTGGTTTGGCACAATATATATGAATTAAATACAAAATTTCGTGCATCTTGGAAACTCTTATATTATTCAAATTTTTTTATAGATAGATAGAAATTGGCGATAGATAGAAACTGGCGAACTTGCAATAATTTGCTTGACATCTTTCATATGTAACATATAATAAATCTGGTATTTATTTATACATATTCCTTTTAGGGTAGCAAAGCACACTGGGTATAGCTAGCACAAAATAAAAACAAATTTGCAAATTATAATAAACAAAGTTTCGAACGAAATTATTTGAAAATACCCAGCAAAAATTTTCATTACCTAGTAATCTAGAAAGTAATATTGGAATCACGTGGAAACTAATTACTTTTGGGGTGATTAACTAATTATTTTTGTTCGACGAGGTTCAAATAATACCTACCTTAAACAAATTAATAAATGGTTACGAATTAGATTACAAAAACTTTGCGAAATAACTAGTTACAAATAAACCTACAAATATGTTATTTTGGGCCGACTTTGTATGTAGAAAGCAAAACATAAAAAAAATCCTCGTCCGGGATTTGAACCCAGGCAATTCAGTTGTTTTCTATGTTTCTCACTCCAGCCGCCTACTCGATGCTCCATTAACATGTTGCTTTTTGTAATTTTGAGAACGGTTTTTTACAAACAAATATAAATGAATGTCATTTTGAAAAAATAAACAGTATCCAGCCGGACTCGAACCACGAACCCCCTTTTTGTTAAATGAACGCCCTAGACAATTGAGCCATAACAAATCCAAATTGTTTTGTTCTTTACCAGTAATAATTCAGCTAAATGAAATAATGTGGATGATAATGAACACTCATTACCAAGTAATGTATGAAATAACTACTGGCAATTACCAAAAATTTCAGTTTTTGCAGGGTATTTAACTAGAAACATCAAAAAGTGTAGCATGCCATTAAACAGAATTTTTAAAATTTATTTATAAAAAAATAATTAGAGTGCTATATCCGGCTGAGCCGAATCTTAAATACCCTCCACCAGCTACTTTTATATTAATACTTTTTAATGGATCAAATATTTGTAGAAATAAGTTTTCTCATGTCTTAAATAGAAAAACCCCAAGATTTATTGAACATTACAAACGCCATTTTCTTTTATACTTTTATAGTGCCCTAAGCATATCTCAGCGATATTTAATAATTTGCATGTATGCATGTGTGTGAAATATCAAATATGTATAATTTTGTTCTACACAAATTGATAATGCAACTAGTTAAATACGGTTAAATTGCTTTTAGGGGTAGGACCTAGTATGAGAGATATGACCAATTATAGACCAATCATACAAAATTCTTTAAGCAAAATTTCTGTACATAAAAGCTATATTTCAGTCAAATGTCGTACCTGTATCGTTCTGAAGGGAACCTTGTATGGGACCGACAGCACTCATATTTGTATACAAAACTAATATTTGTGAAAAATTTGTATCAATAGCTTTATTTGATAATGAATAATGTGCGTTTAAGAGATTTTCGTAAAAGGACCTTGTATGGGAGCTATGGCCAATTATGTATATGAAGACAAAATTTCAAAATTCTGTATCTATGTATATCATTATTTGGTAATGAATATTGTGCATTTAAGTGATTTTCTGTAGGGGACCTAGTATGAGAGCTATTACCAAATATGGACCGATTTTATAGTGTAATTTATGTATATAAGAGCAATATTAGTGCTAAATGTATGGATATCAATATTTGGTAATGAGTTATGTTCGTTTAATTGATTTTCGGGAGGGAATCTATCACCAAAGATGAACCGATCGTGAAAAAATTTTGAATTAACATTTCTGTGTACAAAAAAAGTATCTATGGGTATCACTATTTGGTAATGAGTTATGTGCCGTTAAGTGTTTTTCTGAAAGGGGCCTAAAATTGAAGCTATGACAATCTATGGTCCGATCGGAAAACAAATTTACTGTAATATTTCTGTATATAAGAGCAATAATTGTTTATATGGATATCTTAATTAAGTAATAAGTTATGTGCGTTTAAGTGATTTTCGGGAGGGGACCTTGTATGGGAGCTATGACCAATTGACTGACCAATGGACCGATCGGAAAAAAATTTCACAGTAATATTTCTGTGCATATGAGCAATACTTGTTTCAAATTTTATATGGAAATCTTATTTTTGTAATGAGTTATGCGCGTTAAAGTGATTTTCGGGAGAGGACCTTGTATGGGAGCTATGATCAATTATAGACCGATAGGACAACAACTTCACATTAATATTTCTGTGTATATGAGCAATACTTGTGCCAAATTTTATATGGATATCTTAATTTAGTAAAGAGTTATGTGTTTTTAAGTGATTTTCGGGAGAGCACCTTGTATGGGAGCTATGACCTGTTATGGACCGATCGGAAATAAGTTTCATAGTAATATTTAGGTATATAAGAGCAATACTTGTACTAAATTTTATATGGATATCTCCATTTACTAATGAGTTATGTGTTTTTAAGCGAGGGGACCTTGTATGGGAGCTATGACCAATTATGGACGGATCGGAAAAAAAATTCCACAGTAACATTTGTGTATATAAGAGCAATACTTGTACCAAATTTTATATGGATATCATCATTTACTAATGAGTTATGTGTTTTTAGGTGATTTTCGCGAGGGGACGTTGTATGGGAGCTAGGAGCAATTATGAACAGATCGGAAAAAAAATTCACAGTAATATTTCTGTATAAAGGAGTAACCATTACCAAACTTATATGGATATCTTAATTTAGTAATGAGTTATTTGTTTTTAAGTAATTTTCTGGAGCTGACCTTGTATGGGAGCTATGACCAATTATGGATCGATCGGAAAAAAAATATCAAAGTAATTTTTCTGTATACATGAGCAATACTTGTATCTAATTTTATATGGATATCTTAATTTAGTAATGAGTTATGTGCGTTTAAGTGATTTTCGGGAGGGGACCTAGCATGGGAGCTATGACCAATTATGGACCGATCGGAAAAAAATTCGATTCGAAAAATCGATTTTAACTTGCAAAATTTTGTGAAGCTATCAACATTCTGACGGAAGTTATTAACAATAAACTCATTTTCCGGGAATATGTGCTTTTGTGTGGGAGGTATATGAAATTGTGGACTGCTTCCGCCAATTTTCAGCAGTAGTCAAGCTCTCCTATAGAAACGAATGTATGATGATTTTCATGCAATTATCTTTCATAGTTTTCGTGAAAATTACATCAGAATGTGTAAAAAATGCTTATTTTTTTCGGAGTTGTTTTAAATTTTGATTCATAACTTTTCCCAATGTGAACCGATTTTTCTCATTTTCAATACCAAACTGCCTAGGAAAATAATAAATGTTTTGAGTGAATTTCGTTATTTTTTATTGCTTTGCGTTAACGTAAGAATGTTTTATACAGACAGACGGACGGACAGACGGACATAGCTAGATCAACTCAGAATTTCATAAGGTCCAAAAATATATATTCTTTTTGGTCTCAGATGAATATTTCTTGGTGTTACACACGGAATGGCAAAATTATATACACCCTCTATCACCACTGATGGTGGTGGAGGGTATAAAAAATAATTATTTAAAACGAAGCTGAAGTTTTTCTCAGTGGCATTCGTAACAGCATAAAAGCAATATAACTGCTTAAGCACATATGCTGCCACTTTATGCAGAAAATTAGTTTTAAAAGGAAAAACCAACAGCAAAGACATTAGTATATACATATTTTGCATATTCATATATTTAAAAATGTGGCTAATTAAAATTTTTATATCTAAAGCCCACGAGCGCAAATAATACATATATTGGGGAGCCATTTTTTGACGAATTTCATCGATATACTCGAATGTTTAGGCCAGTACTGAGGTTAAACTCATTTTCTGAAGGGGACCTCATACGTGGGCTAGTGTCAATTATGGACCGATCCACATACAATAATTATTCATTGCTATACGCGTACCTAATTCTAAAACAGTTATGCCCGTTAAATCTGTTTTTGGAGGTCCTCTAGTATGGGGGCTATCCGAAAACGTGTACCGATATTGCCCATTTTCAATACCAAACAATCCTTAACAATAAGGAATATTTATTCAAAATTTCTTATGTCTAGCTACTCCCGTGTGGGCCCTATCGTGATTTCAACAGACAGACGGAGAGCCATGGCTAGATCGTCTTAGAATTTAATAAGGACCCAGAATATATATATTTTTATGGGTCTATACCAATATTTCGATGTGTTACAACCAGATTTTTAGAGTGAACTATAAGAGAGAGAGTCAATACAGTGAAAATCTGTGATCACTTTGATTTCGTAAATAAAACCGATTTTTAGAGTGAAAACATAAAAGTCCATTTATCTGAGGAGCTATAAGAGATAAAGCCAAAACAGTGAAAATCAGTAATCACTTTGATTTCCTATATAAAATCGAATTTTATAGTGAAAACATAAAAGTCCATTTATCTGAGAAACTATAAGGATAGAACCAAAACAGCGAAAATCTGTGATCACTTTGATTTCCTATATAAAATCGAATTATAGAGTGAAAACATAAAAGTCCATTTATCTTGGAAACTATAAGGGAGATAGAAACTATAAGAGATAGAACCAAACCAGTGAAAATCTGTGATCGCTTTGATTTCCCATATAAAATCAATCTCTAGAGTAAAAACATAAAGGTCCATTTATCTGGGAAACTATAAGAGATAGAGCCAAAATAGCGAAAATCTGTGATCACTATAAGAGATAGAGCAAAAACAGCGAAAATCTGTGATCACTTTGAATTCCTATATAAAACCGATTTTTAGAGTGAAAACATAAAAGTCCATTTATCTGGAAAACCATAAGAGATAGAGCAAAAACAGTGAAAATCTGTGATCACTTTGATTTCCCATAGAAAATCGATTTTTAGAGTAAAAACATAAAAGTCCATTTATCTGGGAAACTATAAGAGATAGAGCTAAAAGAGCGAAAATCTGTGATCACTTATATTTCCCATAGAAAACCGATTTTTAGAGTGAAAACATAAAAGTTCACTTATCTGGGGAACTATAAGAGATAGAGCCAATACAGTGAAAATCTGTGATCACTTTGATTTCCTATATAAAATCGATTTTTAGAGTGAAAACATAAAAGTCCTTTTATCTGGGGAACTATAACAGATAGAGACAAAACAGTGAAAATCAGTTATCACAAAACATAAAAGTCCATTTATCTGGGAAACTATAAGAGATAGAGCCAAAACAGCGAAAATCTGAGATCACTTTGATTTGCCATAGAAAATTGATTTTTAGAGTGAAAACATAACAGTCCATTTATTTGGAAAAATATAAGAGATAGAGCCAAAACAGCGAAAATCTGTGATTACTTTGATTTCCTATATAAAACCGATTTTTATAGAGAAAACATACAAGTCCATTTATCTGGGAAACTATAAGAGATAGAGCCAAAACAGCTAAAATCTGTGATCACTTTAATTTGCCATAGAAAATCGATTTTTATAGTGAAAATATAAAAGTCCATTTATCTGGGAAACTACAAGAGAAAGAGCCAAAACAGCGAAAATCTGTAATCACTTTGATTTCCCATAGAAAATCGATTTTTATAGTGATAATATAAAAGTCCATTTTTCTGGGAAACTATAAGATATAGAGCAAAAACAGCGAAAATCTGTGATCACTTTGATTTCCTATATAAAATCGATTTTTATAGTAAAAATATAAAAGTCCATTTATCAGGGAAACTATAAGAGATAGAGGCAAAACAGTCAAAATCTGTGATCACTTAGATTTCCCATAGAAAATCGATTTTTAGAGTGAAAACATAAAAGTCCGGTTATCTCGGAAACTTTGAGAGATAGAGCAAAAACAGCGAAAATCTGTGATCACTTTGATTTCCTATATAAAGCCGATTTTTAGGGTGAAAACATAAAAGTCCATTTATCTGGAGAACTATAAGAGATAGAGCAAACACAGCGAAAATCTGTGATCACTTAGATTTCCCATAGAAAATCGATTTTTAGAGTGAAAACATAAAAGTCCATTTATCTGGGAAACTATAAGAGATAGAGCCAAAACAGCAAAAATCTGTGATCACTTAGATTTCCCATACAAAATCGATTTTTAGAGTGTAAACATAAAAGACCATTTATCTTGGAAACTATAAGATATAGAGCAAAAACAGCGAAAATCTGTGATCACTTTGACTTCGTATATAAAACCGATTTTTAGAGTGAAAACATAAAAGTCTATTTATCTGGGAAACTATAAGAAATAGAGACAAAACAGCGAAAATCTGTAATCACTTAGATTTCCCATAGAAAATCGATTTTTAGAGTGAAAACATAAAATCCATTTATCTGAAAAACTATAAGAGATAGAGCAAAAACAGCGAAAATCTGTGATCACTTTGATTTCCTATATAAACCCGAAGAGTGTAAATATAAAAGTCCAGTCATCTGGGAAACTATAAGAGATAGAGCGAAAACAACGAAAATCTGTGACCACTTTGATTTCGTATATAAAACCTATTTTTAGAGTGAAAACATAAAGGTCCATTTATGCGGGGAGCTATAAGACATGGAGAAGAAACAGCGAAAATCTGCGATCACTTTGAGTTCCTATATAAAACCAATCCCCAGATAAATGGACTGTTATGTTTTCGAAAATCCGAGATCACTTTGATTTCAAATAGAAAATCGATTTTTAGAGTGATAACATAAAAGTCCATTTATCTGGGAAACTATATGAGATAGAGCCAAAACAGCGAAAATCTGTGATCGCTTTGATTTCCCATAGAAAATCGATTTTTATAGAGAACACATAAAAGTCCATTTATCGGGGAAACTATGAGAGATAGAGCAAAAACAGCGAAAATCTGTGATCACTTTGATTTCCTATATAAAATCGATTTGTAGAGTGAAAACATAAAAGTCCATTTATCTAGGATACTATAAGAGATAGAGCCAAAACAGCGAGAATCTGTGATCACTTTGATTTCCCATAGAAAATCGATTTTTAGAGTGAAAACATAAAAGTCCATTTATCTGGGAAACTGTAGGAGATAGAGCCAATACAGTGATAATCTGTGATCACTTTGATTTCCTATATAAAATCGATTTTTAGAGTGAAAACATAAAAGTCCATTTATCTGGGAAACTATAAGAGATAGAGACAAAACACTGAAAATCTGTGATCACTTATATTTCCCATAGAAAATCGATTTCTAGAGTGAAATCATAAAAGCCCATTTATCTGGGAAACTATAAGAGATAAAGCCAATGCAGTAAAAATCTGTGATCACTTTCATTTCCCAGAGAAAATCGATTTATAGAGTGAAAACATAAAAGTCCATTTTCTGGGAAACTACAAAAGATAGAGCCAAAACAGCGAAAATCTCTCATCACTTAGCTTTCCCATAGAAAATCGATTCTTAGAGTGAAAACATAAAAGTCCATTTATCTGGGGAACTATAAGAGATAGAGCAAAAAAAGCGAAAAGCTGTGATCACTTTGATTTTCTATATAAACCCGAAGAGTGTAAACATAAAAGTGAAAACAGTGAAAATCTGTGATCACTTGGATTTCCCATAGAAAATCGATTTTTAGAGTGAAAACATAAAAGTCCATTTATCTGGGGAACTATAAGAGATAGAGCCATAAGAGATAGAGCCAAAACAGCGAAAATCTGTGATCACTTAAATTTCCCATAGAAAATTGATTTTTAGATTGAAAACATAAAAGTCCATTTATCTGCGAAACTATAAGAGATAGAGCCAAACAGGGAAAATCTGTGATCACTTTGATTTCTCATAGAAACCCGATTTTTAGAGTGAAAACATAAAAGTCCATTTATCTGGGGAACTATAAGAGATAGAGCCAAACCAGTGAAAATCTGTGATCACTTTGATTTCGTATATAAAACCGATTTTTAGAGTTAAAACATAAAGGTCCGTTTATCTGGGAAACTATAAGAGATAGAGCAAAAACAGCGAAATTCTGTGATCACTTTGATTTCGTTTATAAAACCGATGTTTAGAGTGAAAACATAAAAGTCCATTTATCTGGGAAACTATAAGAGATAGAGCCAAAACAGCGAAAATCTGTGATCACTTAGCTTCCCCATAGAAAATCGATTTTTGGAGTGAAAACATAAAAATCCATTTATCTGGGAAACTATAAGAGATAGAGCCACTTAGCTTTCCCATAGAAAATCGATTATTAGAGTGACAACATAAAAGTCCATTTATCTGGGAAACTATAACAGATAGAGCCAAACAGCGAAAATCTGTGATCACTATGATTTCCCATAGAAAATCGATTTTTAGAATGAAAACATAAAAGTCCATTTATCTGGGGAACTCAGAGATAGAGACAAAACAGCAAAAATCTGTGATCACTTTGATTTTCTATATAAAACCGACTTTTTAAGTGAAAACATAAAAGTCCATTCATCTGGGGAACTATAAGAGATAGAGCCCAAACAGCGAAAATCTGTGATCACTTTGATTTCGTATATAAAACCGATTTTTAGAGTGAAAAAATAAAAGTCCATTTATCTGGGAAACTATAAGAGATAGAGACAACACAGCGAAAATCTGTGATCACTTAGCTTTCCCATAGAAAATCGATTTTTAGAGTGAAAACATAAAAGTCCATTTATCTGGGAAACTATAAGAGACAGAGCCAAAAGAGCGAAAACCTGTGATCACTTAGCTTTCCCACAGAAAATCGATTTTTAGAGTGAAAACATAAAAGTCCATTTATCTGGGAAACTAAGAGATAGAGACAAAACAGCAAAAATCTGTGATCACTTTGATTTTCTATACAAAACCGACTTTTGAAGTGAAAACATAAAAGTCCATTCATCTGGGGAACTATAAGAGATAGAGCCCAAACAGCGAAAATCTGTGATCACTTTGATTTCGTATATAAAACCGATTTTTAGAGTGAAAAAATAAAAGTCCATTTATCTGGGAAACTATAAGAGATAGAGACAAAACAGCGAAAATCTGTGATCACTTAGCTTTCCCATAGAAAATCGATTTTTAGAGTGAAAACATAAAAGTCCATTTATCTGTACAACTATAAGAGACAGAGCCAAAACAGCGAAAATCTGTGATCACTTAGATTTCCCATAGAAAATCGATTTTTAGAGTAAAAACATAAAAGTCCATTTATCTGGGAAACTATAAGAGATAAAGCCAAAACAGTGAAAATCTGTGATCACTTTGATTTCCTTTATAAAATAGATTTTTAGAGTAAAAACATAACAGTCCATTTATCTTGGAAACTATAAGAGATAGAGCCAAAACAGTGAAAATCTGTGATCTCTTTGATTTCCTATATAGAACCGATTTTTAAAGTGAAAACATAAAAGTCCATTTTTCTGGGAAACTATAAGAGATAGAGCCAAAACAGCAAAAATCTGTGATCACTTTGATTTCCTATATAAAACCGACTTTTGGAGTGAAAACATAAAAGTCCAATCATCTGGGGAACTACAAGAGATAGAGCCAAAACAGCGAAAATCTGTGATCACTTTGATATCGTTTATAAAACCGAATTTTAGAGTGAAAAAATAAAAGTCGATTTATCTGGGAAACTATAAGAGATCGAGCAAAAACAGCGAGAATCGTTGATCATTTAGCTTTGTTATGTGAAAACATAACAGTCCATTTATCTGGGGAACTATAAGAGATAGAGCCAAAACAGTGAGAATCTGTGATCACTTTGATTTCGTATATAAAAAAATAAAAGTCCATTTATCCGGGAAACTATAAGAGATAGAGACAAAACAGCGAAAATCTGTGATCACTTAGCTTTCCCATAGAAAATCGATTTTTAGAGTGAAAACATAAAAGTCCATTTATCTGGGAAACTATAAGAGATAGAGCCAAAACAGCGAAACTCTGTGATCACTTAGCTTTCCCATAGAAAAACGATTTTTAGAGTGAAAATATAAAAGACCATTTATCTGGGAAACTATAAGATATAGAGCCAAAACAGCGAAAATCTGATTTCCATTAGAAAATATATTTTTAGAGTGAAAACATAAAAGTCCATTTAACTGGGAAACTATAAGAGATAGAGCAAAAACTGAGATAAATGGACTTTTATGTTTTCACTATAGAAATCGATTTTCTATGAGAAATCAAAGTGATCACAGACATTCGCTGTTTTAGCTCTATCTCTTATAGTTTCCCAGATAAATGGACTTTTAAGTTTTCACTCTAAAAATCGGTTTTATATAGGAAATCAAAGTGATCACAGCTTTTCACTGTTTTGGCACTATCTCTTACAGTTTCCCAGATAAATGGACTGTTATATATTCACTCTAAAAACCGATTTTATATAAGAAATAAAAGTGATCACAGATTTTCGCTGTTTTTGCTCTATTTCTTATAGTTTCCCATATAAATGGACCTTTATGTTTTCACTATAAAAATCGGTTTTATATAGGAAATCAAAGTGATCACAGATTTTCACTGTATTGGTTCTATCTCTTATAGTTCCCCAGATAAATCGACCCTTATGTTTTCACTCTAAAATCGATTTTCTATAGGAAATCAAAGTGATCATAGATTTTCACTGTTTTTGCTCTATCTCTTATAGTTTCCCAGATAAATGGACTTTTATGTTTTCACTCTAAAAATCGATTTTCTATGGGAAATCAAAGTGATCACAGATTTTCGCTGTTTTGGCTCTATCTCTTATAGTTTCTCAGATAACTGGACTTTTATGTTTTCACTCTACATATCGGTTTTATATAGGAAATAAAATTGATCACAGATTTTCGCTGTTTTGGCTCTATCTCTTATAGTTTCCCAGATAAATGTATTTTATGTTTTCACTCTAAAAATCGGTTTTATATAGGAAATCAAAGTGATCACAGATTTTCGCTGTTTTGGCTCTATCTCTTATAGTTTACCAGATAAATGGACTTTTATGTTTTCATTCTAAAAGTCGGGTTTATATAGGAAATCAAAGTGATCACAGATTTTCACTGTTTTGGCTCTATCTCTTATAGTTTTCCAGATAACCGGACTTTTATGTTTTCACTATAAAAATCGGATTTATATAGGATATCAAAGTGATCACGGATTTTCACTGTTTTGCCTCTATCTCTTATAGTTTCCTAGATAAATGGACTTTTATGCTTTCACTCTAAAAATCGGTTTTATATAGGAAATCAAAGTGATCACAGATTTTCACTGTAAAAGTCCTTTTATCTGGGAAACTATAAGAGATAGAGCAAAAACAGCGAACATCTGTGATCACTTTGATTTCCTATATAAAATCGAATTTTAGAGTGAAAACATAATAGTCCATTTATCTGGGAAACTATAAGAGATAGAGCAAAAACAGCGAAAGTCTGTGGTCACTTTGATTTCCTATATAAAATAGATTTTTAGATTAAAAACATAACAGTCCATTAATCTGGGGAACTATAAGAGATAGAGCCAAAATAGTGAAAATCTGTGATCACTTTGATTTCCTATATAAAACCGATTTTTAGAGTAAAAAAATAAAAGTCCATTTATATAGGAAACTATAAGAGATAGAGCCAATACAGTGAAAATCTGTGATCACTTTGATTTGCTATAAAAAATCGAATTCTAGAGTGAAAACATAAAAGTAAATTTATCTTGGAAACTATAAGAGATAGAGCCAATACAGCGAAAATCTGTGATCACTTTGATTTTTCATAGAAAATCGATTTTTATAGTGAAAACTTATTAGTCCGTTTATCTGGGAAACTATAAGAGATAGGGCAAAAACAGCGAAAATCTGTGATCACTTTGATTTCCCATAGAAAATCGATTTTTATAGTGAAAACATAACAGTCCATTTATCTGGGGAACTATAAGAGATGGAGCCAATACAGTGAAAATCTGTGAACACTTTGATTTCCCATAGAAAACCAATTTTTAGAGTGAAAACATAAAATACATTTATCTGGGAAACTATAAGAGATAGAGGCAAAACAGTGAAAATCTGTGATCACTTAGATTTCCCATAGAAAATCGATTTTTAGAGTGAAAACATAAAAGTCCAGTTATCTGGGAAACTGTAAGAGATATAGCAAAAGCAGCGAAAGTCTGTGATCACTTTGATTTCCTTTAAAAAACCGATTTTTAGAATGAAAACATAAAAGTCCATTTATCTGGGGAACTATACGAGATAAAGCCAATAGAGTGAAAATCTGTGATCACTTTGATTTCCTATATAAAATCGATTTTTAGAGTGAAAACATAAAAGTCCATTTATCTGGGAAACTATAAGAGATAGAGGCAAAACAGTGAAAATCTGTGATCACTTAGATTTCCCATAGAAAATCGATTTTTAGAGTGAAAACGTAAAAGTCCATTTATCTGGGAAACTATGAGAGATAGAGTAAAAACAGCGAAAATCTGTGATCACTTTGATTTCCTATATAAAATCGATTTTTAGAGTGGAAACATAACAGTCCATTTATCTGGGGAACTATAAGAGATAGAGCCAAAACAGTGAAAACCTGTGATCACCTTGATTTCTCATATAAAACCGATTTTTAGAGTGAAAACATAAAAGTCAATTTATCTGGGAAACTATAAGAGATAGAGCCAAAAAAATGAAAATCTGTGATCACTTTGATTTCCTATATAAAACCGATTTTTAGAGTGAAAACATAATAGTCCATTTATCTGGGAAACTATAAGAGATGGAGCAAAAACAGCGAAAGTCTGTGGTCACTTTGATTTCCTATATAAAATAGATTTTTAGACTAAAAACATAACAGTCCATTAATCTGGGGAACTATAAGAGATAGAGCCAAAATAGTGAAAATCTGTGATCACTTTGATTTCCTATATAAAACCGATTTTTAGAGTAAAAAAACAAGTTAGAGTGCTATATTCGGCTATGCCGAATCTTAAATACCCTCCACCAGCAAGCTACTTTTTATTGAAACCCATCTAACTATCTGATTTTTAGATAAGTCGCCAAAATTTTTGTCGAACTAATTTTCATTAGGTCCAGAAAAATTTATAATGATTTATCTATACACAGAACATACTTATGTCGAATTTTATCCGGATATAATAATTTAATAACGAATTAAGTGGTATTAAGTGATTTTCAACAGTTAACCTTATATGGGAGCTAAGACAACTTATGGACAGGTCCGGAAAAAATTCCGTATAATGATTTATATACATATATACAAAATACACATTTATGTCAAATTTTATACCTACATGTGTATAAAATGTGCGTTTAAGTAATTTTCAGAAATGGCCCTTATATGGGAGTTGTAACCAAATATGGACCGATCCAGAAAAAATTGTATACCTATGGATAAAATGTGCGTTCAAGTAATTTTCAGAAATGGTCCTTATATGGGAGTTGTGACCAATTATGCACCGATCAGGAAACAGTTTCGTATAATGCAGAAAAAGATCAAGTATAATTTTACTCCAATAGGTGAGTTTAGGTGATTATAGGAAGTGGACTTTATATAGGAGCTATGAGCAATTAAGGGGCTATCCGGAAAAAATTTCGTAGAGTGACTTATGTAAAGACAAAACATATAAGTGTCGAATTTTCTCAAGATAACTTTATTTGACAATGAAATATGTGCATTTAAGAGATTCTTAGAAGTGGACCTTATATGGGAGCTATGACCAATAATGGACCGATCCGATAAAAAAGTGGTAAAATGATTTGTATGTACACAAAACTTATTCAAGTCAAATTTTATTCCTATAGCTTAAGAATTCAATGAAATATATGCGTGTAAGTGATTTTCGGAAGTGGACCTTATATGGGAACTATGACCAATTATGGGCCTATTCGGGAAAAATTTCACAGAGTGATTTATATTTGGGCAAAACATATTTGTGTCAAATTTTATCAAGATAGCTTTATTTGACATTGAAATATGAGCTTTTAAGTGATTTTCGGAAGTGGGCCTTATATGGGATCTATGACCAATAATGGACCGATCCGTAAAAAATTTTGTAGAAAGGTTTGTATGTATACAAAACAGATTTGTGTCGAATTTTATCCCGATAGCTTTATAATTCAATGAAATATATGCGTTTAAGTGATTTTCGGAAGTCGACCTTATATGGGAGCTATGACCAATTATGGGCCTATCCGGAAAAAAATTCGTAGAGTGATTTATATTTAGACTAAGCATATTTGTGTCGAATTTTATCAAAATAGCTTTATTTGACAATGAAATATGAGCTTTTAAATGATTTTCGGAAGTGGGCCTTATATGGGAGCTATGACCAATAATGGACCGAGCCGCAAAAAATTTGGTAGAATGATTTGTATGTACACAAAACATATCCAGCCCGAATTTTATCACAATAGCTTTATTCATCAATGAAATATGTGCGTTTAGGTGATTTTCGGAAGTGGACCTTATATGGGAGCTATGACCAATTGTGGACCGACTGAGATCTACGTTGGTAGTATGATTTCTGTTTATATTATATTTGTATGTACAAAATTTGGTGTTGATACCGATATATTTGATTGAGTTATTAACGATAAACTAATTTCCGGGAATATATACCTTTGTATTGGGGCTATGGGAAATATTCGATCGATTGTAAAGATTTTGAACATAATTGATCACTGCCCTAAAAAAATAAAGTGTGACAAAATTCATCGCAATATATTTGGTAGTTTCTGAGAAAACTTCAAAAGAATTAGGAAAAAAACGTAATTTTTTTCGAGGTAATCTGAAATTTTTACTCATAACTTTTTACGTTGTGAACCGATTTTGCTGATTTTCAACACCAAACTGCTTAGGATAATAATAAATATTTTGGGTGAATTTGGTTGATTTCCTTTACTTAGTTTTAACGTGAGCGTGTTTTACACAGACAGACAGACAGACAGACGGACATAGCTAAATCGACTCAGAATTTCATAAGGACCCAGAATATATATACTTTGTTGGGTCTTAGATGAATATTTCTTGGTGTTACACACGGAACGACAAACTTATATATACCCTCTATCACCACTGATGGTGGTGGAGGGTATAATAAAAGTCCATTTATATAGGAAACTATAAGAGATAGAGCCAATACAGTGAAAATCTGTGATCACTTTGATTTGCTATAAAAAATCGAATTCTAGAGTGAAAACATAAAAGTAAATTTATCTTGGAAACTATAAGAGATAGAGCCAATACAGCGAAAATCTGTGATCACTTTGATTTTTCATAGAAAATCGATTTTTATAGTGAAAACGTATTAGTCCGTTTATCTGGGAAACTATAAGAGATAGGGCAAAAACAGCGAAAATCTGTGATCACTTTGATTTCCCATAGAAAATCGATTTTTATAGTGAAAACATAACAGTCCATTTATCTGGGGAACTATAAGAGATGGAGCCAATACAGTGAAAATCTGTGAACACTTTGATTTCCCATAGAAAACCAATTTTTAGAGTGAAAACATAAAATACATTTATCTGGGAAACTATAAGAGATAGAGGCAAAACAGTGAAAATCTGTGATCACTTAGATTTCCCATAGAAAATCGATTTTTAGAGTGAAAACATAAAAGTCCATTTATCTGGGAAACTGTAAGAGATATAGCAAAAACAGCGAAAGTCT
Organism: Lucilia sericata; assembly: GCF_015586225.1. Lineage (NCBI taxonomy): Eukaryota > Metazoa > Arthropoda > Insecta > Diptera > Calliphoridae > Lucilia > Lucilia sericata. Next base: position 28,028 of record NW_023994587.1, on the reverse strand, counting down.
GTGATCACTTTGATTTCCTATATAAAATAGATTTTTAGATTGAAAACATAACAGTCCATTAATCTGGGGAACTATAAGAGATAGAGCCAAAACAGAGAAAATCTGTGATCACTTTGATTTCCTATAAAAAACCGATTTTTAGAATGAAAACGTAAAAGTCCATTTATCTGGGGAACTATACGAGATAAAGCCAATAGAGTGAAAATCTGTGATCACTTAGATTTCCCATAGAAAATCGATTTTTAGAGTGAAAACATAAAAGTCCATTTATCTGGGAAACTATAAGAGATAGAGGCAAAACAGTGAAAATCTGTGATCACTTAGATTTCCCATAGAAAATCGATTTTTAGAGTGAAAACGTAAAAGTCCATTTATCTGGGAAACTATGAGAGATAGAGTAAAAACAGCGAAAATCTGTGATCACTTTGATTTCCTATATAAAATCGATTTTTAGAGTGGAAACATAACAGTCCATTTATCTGGGGAACTATAAGAGATAGAGCCAAAACAGTGAAAACCTGTGATCACTTTGATTTCCTATATAAAATCGATTTTTAGAGTGAAAACATAAAAGTCAATTTATCTGGGAAACTATAAGAGATAGAGCCAAAACAGTGAAAATCTGTGATCACTTTGATTTCCTATATAAAACCAATTTTTAGATTGAAAACATAACAGTCCATTTATCTGGGGAACTATAAGAGATAGAGCCAAAACAGTGAAAATCTGTGATCACTTTGATTTCCTATATAAAACCGATTTTTAGAGTGAAAACATAAAAGTCCATTTATCTGGGAAACTATAAGAGATATAGCAAAAACAGTGAAAATCTGTGATCACTTAGATTTCCCGTAGAAAATCGATTTTTAGAGTGAAAACATAAAAGTCCATTTATCTGGGAAACTATAAGAGATATAGCAAAAAACAGTGAAAATCTGTGATCACTTTGATTTCCCATAGAAAATAGCTTTTTAGACTGAAAACATAAAAGTCCATTTATCTGGGAACTTAAGAGATAGAGCCAAAACAGTAAAAATATGTGATCACTTTAATTTCGTATATAAAATCGATTTTTATAGTGAAAACATAAAAGTCCATTTATCTGGGAAACTATAAGAGATAAAGCAAAAACAGCGAAAGTCTGTGATCACTTTGATTTCCTATATAAAATAGATTTTTAGATTGAAAGCATAACAGTCCATTAATCTGGGGAACTATAAGAGATAGAGCCAAAACAGTAAAAATCTGTGATCACTTTGATTTCCCATAGAATATCGACTTTCAGAGTGAAAACATAAAAGTCCATTTATCTGGGAACTTAAGAGATAGAGCCAAAACAGTAAAAATATGTGATCACTTTAATTTCGTATATAAAATCGATTTTTATAGTGAAAACATAAAAGTCCATTTATCTGGGAAACTATAAGAGATAAAGCAAAAACAGCGAAAGTCTGTGATTTTTAGATTGAAAGCATAACAGTCCATTAATCTGGGGAACTATAAGAGATAGAGCCAAAACAGTAAAAATCTGTGATCACTTTGATTTCCTATATAAAACCGAATTTTAGAGTAAAACAAGTTAGAGTGCTATATTCGGCTATGCCGAATCTTAAATACCCTCCACCAGCAAACTACTTTTTATTGAAACCCATCTAACTATCTAATTTTTAGATAACTTGCCGAAATTTTTGTCGAACTAATTTTGATTAGGTCCAGGAAAATGTATATTAATACGCCAGTTCGAAAACATTTTAATAGAATGATGTATCTATACACAGAATATGGGAGTTGTGACCAATAATGGACTGATCAGGAAACAATTGCGTATAATGATTTATATGCAGACAACGATCAGGTCTAATTTTACTCCAATAGCTTTATTAATCAATGAAATATGTGCGTTTAGGTGACTTTAGGAAGTGGACTTTATATAGGAGCTATGAGCAATTAAGGGCCTATCCGGAAAAATTTCGCAGAGTGATTCATATGTGCACAAATCATATTTTATCAAGATATCTTTATTTGATAATTAAATATGTACGTTTAAGGGATTTTTTGAAGTGGACCTATTACCAAATATGGACCGATCCAGAAAAAATTTGGTACAATGTTTTATATGCCTATCCGCAAAAAATTTCGTAGAGTGATTTATGTAAAGACAAATATATTTGTGTCGAATTTTCTCAAATTAACTTTATTTGACAATGAAATATGTGTGTTTAAGTGATTCTCAGAAGTGGACCTTATATAGAAGCTATGACCAATATTCCAAAAAAAAGTGGTAGAATGATTCATATGTACACAAAACTTATTCAGGTCGAATTTTACCCCTATAGCTTTAGAATTCAATGAAATATATGTGTTTAAGTGCTTTTCGGAAGTGGACCTTATATGGGAACTATGACCAATTATGGGCTTATTCGGGAAACATTTCGCAGAGTGATTCATATTTGGACAAAACATGTTTGTGTCGAATTTTATCAAGATAGCTTTATTTGATAATGAAATGTGTGCTTTTAAGTGATTTTCGTAAGTGGACCTTATATGGGAGTTATGACCAATAATGGACCGACAGGTAAAAAATTTATAAAATGATTTGTACGTACACAAAACATATTCAAGTCGAATATTATCCCAATAGCTTTAGAATTCAATGAAATATATGCGTTTAAGTGATTTTCGGAAGTGAACCTTATATGGGAGCTATGACCAATTATAGGCCTATCCGGAAAAAATTTCGTAGAGTTATTCATGTTTAGGCAAAACATATTTGTGTCGAATTTTGTCAATATAGCTTTACTTGGCATTGAAATATGTGCTTTTAAGTGATTTTCGGAAGTGGGCCTTATATGGGATCTATGACCAATTATGGACCGATCCGTAAAAAATGTTGTAGAATGATTTGTATTTCGACTAAACATATTTGTGTCGAATTTCATCAAAATAGCTTCAGTTGACAATGAAATATGAGCTTTTAACTGATTTTCGGAAGTGGGCTTTATATGGGAGCTATGACCAATAATGGACCGATCCGGAAAAAATTTTGTAGAATGATTTGTATGTACACAAAACATATCCAACTCGAATTTCATCACAATAGCTTTATTCATCAATGAAATATGTGCGTTTAGGTGATTTTCGGAATAGGACCTTATATGGGAGCTAAGACCAATTGTAGACCGACTGAGATCTACGTCGACAGTATGATTTCTGTTCATATTATATTTACATGTACAAAATTTCGTGTTGATACCGATATATTTGAGGGAGTTATTAACGATAAACTAATTTCCGGGAATATATACCTTTGTATGGGGGCTATGGGAAATATTGGATCGATTGTAAAGCTTTTGAACGTAATTGATCACTACTCCGAAAAAATAATGTATGACAAAACTCATCGAAATATCTTTGGTAGTTTCTGAGAAAACTTCAAAAGAATTATGAAAAAAACGTAATTTTTTTCGAGGAAGTCTGAAATTTTTACTCATAACTTTTTACGTTGTGAACCGATTTTGCTGATTTTCAATACCAAACTGCTTAGGATAATAATAAATATTTTCGGCGAATTTGGTTTATTTCCTTTGCTCAGTTTTAACGTGAGCGTGTTTTACACAGACAGACAGACAGACGGACATAGCTAAATCGACTCAGAATTTGATAAGGACCCAGAATATATATACTTTGTTGGGTCTTAGATGAATATTTCTTGGTGTTACACACGGAACGACAAACTTATATATACCCTCTATCACCACTGATGGTGGTGGAGGGTATAAAAATAAAAGTTCATTTATATAGGAAACTATAAAAGATAGAGCCAATACAGCGAAAATCTGTGATCACTTTGATTTCCCATAGAAAATCGATGTTTAGAGTGAAAACATAAAAGTCCAGTTATCTGGAAAACTATGAGAGATAGAGGAAGAACAGCGAAAATCTGTGATCACTTTGATTTCCTATATAAAACCGATTTTTAGAGTGAAAACATAAAATACATTTATCTGGGAAACTATAAGAGATAGAGCCAAAACAAAGAAAATCTGTGATCACTTTGATTTCCTATAAAAACCGATTTTTAGAGTGAAAACATAAAAGTCCATTTATTTGGGGAACTATAAGAGATAAAGCCAATAGAGTGAAAATCTGTGATCACTTTGATTTCCTATATAAAACCGATTTTTAGAGTGAAAACATAAAATTCCATTTATCTGGGGAACTATAAGAGATAGAGCAAAAACAGTAAAAATATGTGATCACTTTAATTTCCTATATAAAATCGATTTTTATAGGGAAAACATAAAAGTCCATTTATGTGGGGAACTATACGAGATAGAGCCAAAACAGTAAAAATATGTGATCACTTTAATTTCCTATATAAAATCGAATTCTAGAGTGAAAACTTAAAAGTCCATTTATCTTGGAAACTATAAGAGATAGAGCCAATACAGCGAAAATCTGTGATCACTTTGATTTCCCATAGAAAATCGATGTTTAGAGTAAAAACATAAAGGTCCATTTATCTTGGGAACTATGAGAGATAGAGCCAATACAGTGAAAATCTGTGATCACTTTGATTTCCTTTATAAAACCGATTTTTAGAGTGAAAACATAAAAGTCCATTTATCTGGGAAACTATAAGAGATAGAGCCAAAACAGCGAAAATCTGTGATCACTTTGATTTCCCATGGAAAATCAATTTTAAGAGTGAAAACATAAAATACACTTATCTGGGAAACTATAAGAGATAGAGCCAAAACAGAGAAAATCTGTGATCACTTAGATTTCCTATATAAAAACGATTTGTAGAGTGAAAACATAAAAGTCCATTTATCTGGGGAACTATAAGAGATAAAGCCAATACAGTGAAAATCTGCGATCACTTTGATTTCCCATAGAAAATCGATTTTTCGACTGAAAACATAAAAGTCCATTTATCTGGGAAACTATAAGAGAGAGAGCCAAAGCAGTGAAAATCTGTGATCACTTTGATTTCCTTTATAAAATAGATTTTTAGAGTAAAAACATAACAGTCCATTTATCTTGGAAACTATAAGAGATAGAGCCAAAACAGTGAAAATCTGTGATCTCTTTGATTTCCTATATAGACCGATTTTTAAAGTGAAAACATAAAAGTCCATTTTTCTGGGAAACTATAAGAGATAGAGCCAAAACAGCAAAAATCTGTGATCACTTTGATTTCCTATATAAAACCGACTTTTGGAGTGAAAACATAAAAGTCCAATCATCTGGGGAACTACAAGAGATAGAGCCAAAACAGCGAAAATCTGTGATCACTTTGATATCGTATATAAAACCGAATTTTAGAGTGAAAAAATAAAAGTCGATTTATCTGGGAAACTATAAGAGATCGAGCAAAAACAGCGAGAATCGTTGATCATTTAGCTTTGTTATGTGAAAACATAACAGTCCATTTATCTGGGGAACTATAAGAGATAGAGCCAAAACAGTGAGAATCTGTGATCACTTTGATTTCGTATATAAAAAATAAAAGTCCATTTATCCGGGAAACTATAAGAGATAGAGACAAAACAGCGAAAATCTGTGATCACTTAGCTTTCCCATAGAAAATCGATTTTTAGGGTGAAAACATAAAAGTCCATTTATCTGGGAAACTATAAGAGATAGAGCCAAAACAGCGAAACTCTGTGATCACTTAGCTTTCCCATAGAAAAACGATTTTTAGAGTGAAAATATAAAAGACCATTTATCTGGGAAACTATAAGATATAGAGCCAAAACAGCGAAAATCTGTGATCACTTAGATTTCCATTAGAAAATATATTTTTAGAGTGAAAACATAAAAGTCCATTTAACTGGGAAACTATAAGAGATAGAGCAAAAACTGAGATAAATGGACTTTTATGTTTTCACTATAAAAATCGATTTTCTATGAGAAATCAAAGTGATCACAGACATTCGCTGTTTTAGCTCTATCTCTTATAGTTTCCCAGATAAATGGACTTTTAAGTTTTCACTCTAAAAATCGGTTTTATATAGGAAATCAAAGTGATCACAGCTTTTCACTGTTTTGGCACTATCTCTTACAGTTTCCCAGATAAATGGACTGTTATATATTCACTCTAAAAACCGATTTTATATAAGAAATAAAAGTGATCACAGATTTTCGCTGTTTTTGCTCTATTTCTTATAGTTTCCCATATAAATGGACCTTTATGTTTTCACTATAAAAATCGGTTTTATATAGGAAATCAAAGTGATCACAGATTTTCACTGTATTGGTTCTATCTCTTATAGTTCCCCAGATAAATCGACTCTTATGTTTTCACTCTAAAATCGATTTTCTATGGGAAATCAAAGTGATCACAGATTTTCACTGTTTTGGCTCTATCTCTTACAGTTTCCCAGATAAATGGACTGTTATGTTTTCACTCTAAAAATCGATTTTATATAGGAAATCACAGTGATCACAGATTTTCGCTGTTTTGGCTGTATCTCTTATAGTTTCCCAGATAAATGTACTGTTATGTTTTCACTCTAAAAATCGATTTTATATAGGAAATCAAAGTGATCACAGATTTTCACTGTTTTGGCTCTATCTCTTATAGTTTCCCAGATAAATGGACTTTTATGTTTTCACCCTACAAATCGATTTTATATAAAAGACATCAAAGTGATCACAGATTTTCACTGTTTTTGCTCTATCTCTTATAGTTTCCCAGATAAATGGACTTTTATGTTTTCACTCTAAAAATCGATTTTCTATAGGAAATCAAAGTGATCACAGATTTTCGCTGTTTTGGCTCTATCTCTTATAGTTTCTCAGATAACTGGACTTTTATGTTTTCACTCTACATATCGGTTTTATATAGGAAATAAAATTGATCACAGATTTTCGCTGTTTTGGCTCTATCTCTTATAGTTTCCCAGATAAATGTATTTTATGTTTTCACTCTAAAAATCGGTTTTATATAGGAAATCAAAGTGATCACAGATTTTCGCTGTTTTGGCTCTATCTCTTATAGTTTACCAGATAAATGGACTTTTATGTTTTCATTCTAAAAGTCGGGTTTATATAGGAAATCAAAGTGATCACAGATTTTCACTGTTTTGGCTCTATCTCTTATAGTTTTCCAGATAACTGGACTTTTATGTTTTCACTATAAAAATCGGATTTATATAGGATATCAAGGTGATCACGGATTTTCACTGTTTTGCCTCTATCTCTTATAGTTTCCTAGATAAATGGACTTTTATGCTTTCACTCTAAAAATCGGTTTTATATAGGAAATCAAAGTGATCACAGATTTTCACTGTAAAAGTCCTTTTATCTGGGAAACTATAAGAGATAGAGCAAAAACAGCGAACATCTGTGATCACTTTGATTTCCTATATAAAATCGATTTTTAGAGTGAAAACATAATAGTCCATTTATCTGGGAAACTATAAGAGATAGAGCCAATACAGTGAAAATCTGTGATCACTTTGATTTGCTATAAAAAATCGAATTCTAGAGTGAAAACATAAAAGTAAATTTATCTTGGAAACTATAAGAGATAGAGCCAATACAGCGAAAATCTGTGATCACTTTGATTTTTCATAGAAAATCGATTTTTATAGTGAAAACTTATTAGTCCGTTTATCTGGGAAACTATAAGAGATAGGGCAAAAACAGCGAAAATCTGTGATCACTTTGATTTCCCATAGAAAATCGATTTTTATAGTGAAAACATAACAGTCCATTTATCTGGGGAACTATAAGAGATGGAGCCAATACAGTGAAAATCTGTGAACACTTTGATTTCCCATAGAAAACCAATTTTTAGAGTGAAAACATAAAATACATTTATCTGGGAAACTATAAGAGATAGAGGCAAAACAGTGAAAATCTGTGATCACTTAGATTTCCCATAGAAAATCGATTTTTAGAGTGAAAACATAAAAGTCCATTTATCTGGGAAACTGTAAGAGATATAGCAAAAGCAGCGAAAGTCTGTGATCACTTTGATTTCCTATATAAAATAGATTTTTAGATTGAAAACATAACAGTCCATTAATCTGGGGAACTATAAGAGATAGAGCCAAAACAGAGAAAATCTGTGATCACTTTGATTTCCTATAAAAAACCGATTTTTAGAATGAAAACATAAAAGTCCATTTATCTGGGGAACTATACGAGATAAAGCCAATAGAGTGAAAATCTGTGATCACTTTGATTTCCTATATAAAATCGATTTTTAGAGTGAAAACATAAAAGTCCATTTATCTGGGAAACTATAAGAGATAGAGGCAAAACAGTGAAAATCTGTGATCACTTAGATTTCCCATAGAAAATCGATTTTTAGAGTGAAAACGTAAAAGTCCATTTATCTGGGAAACTATGAGAGATAGAGCAAAAACAGCGAAAATCTGTGATCACTTTGATTTCCTATATAAAATCGATTTTTAGAGTGGAAACATAAGTCCATTTATCTGGGGAACTATAAGAGATAGAGCCAAAACAGTGAAAACCTGTGATCACTTTGATTTCTCATATAAAACCGATTTTTAGAGTGAAAACATAAAAGTCAATTTATCTGGGAAACTATAAGAGATAGAGCCAAAAAAATGAAAATCTGTGATCACTTTGATTTCCTATATAAAACCGATTTTTAGAGTGAAAACATAATAGTCCATTTATCTGGGAAACTATAAGAGATGGAGCAAAAACAGCGAAAGTCTGTGGTCACTTTGATTTCCTATATAAAATAGATTTTTAGATTAAAAACATAACAGTCCATTAATCTGGGGAACTATAAGAGATAGAGCCAAAATAGTGAAAATCTGTGATCACTTTGATTTCCTATATAAAACCGATTTTTAGAGTAAAAAAATAAAAGTCCATTTATATAGGAAACTATAAGAGATAGAGCCAATACAACGAAAATCTGTGATCACTTTGATTTTTCATAGAAAATCGATTTTTATAGTGAAAACGTATTAGTCCGTTTATCTGGGAAACTATAAGAGATAGGGCAAAAACAGCGAAAATCTGTGATCACTTTGATTTCCCATAGAAAATCGATTTTTATAGTGAAAACATAACAGTCCATTTATCTGGGGAACTATAAGAGATGGAGCCAATACAGTGAAACTCTGTGAACACTTTGATTTCCCATAGAAAACCAATTTTTAGAGTGAAAACATAAAATACATTTATCTGGGAAACTATAAGAGATAGAGGCAAAACAGTGAAAATCTGTGATCACTTAGATTTCCCATAGAAAATCGATTTTTAGAGTGAAAACATAAAAGTCCATTTATCTGGGAAACTGTAAGAGATATAGCAAAAACAGCGAAAGTCTGTGATCACTTTGATTTCCTATATAAAATAGATTTTTAGATTGAAAACATAACAGTCCATTAATCTGGGGAACTATAAGAGATAGAGCCAAAACAGAGAAAATCTGTGATCACTTTGATTTCCTATAAAAAACCGATTTTTAGAATGAAAACATAAAAGTCCATTTATCTGGGGAACTATAAGAGATAAAGCCAATAGAGTGAAAATCTGTGATCACTTTGATTACCTATATAAAATCGATTTTTAGAGTGAAAACATAAAAGTCCATTTATCTGGGAAACTATAAGAGATAGAGGCAAAACAGTGAAAATCTGTGATCACTTAGATTTCCCATAGAAAATCGATTTTTAGAGTGAAAACGTAAAAGTCCATTTATCTGGGAAACTATGAGAGATAGAGTAAAAACAGCGAAAATCTGTGATCACTTTGATTTCCTATATAAAATCGATTTTTAGAGTGGAAACATAACAGTCCATTTATCTGGGGAACTATAAGAGATAGAGCCAAAACAGTGAAAACCTGTGATCACTTTGATTTCCTATATAAAATCGATTTTTAGAGTGAAAACATAAAAGTCCATTTATCTGGGAAACTATAAGAGATAGAGCCAAAACAGTGAAAATCTGTGATCACTTTGATTTCCTATATAAAACCGATTTTTAGATTGAAAACATAACAGTCCATTTATCTGGGGAACTATAAGAGATAGAGCCAAAACAGTGAAAATCTGTGATCACTTTGATTTCCTATATAAAACCGATTTTTAGAGTGAAAACATAAAAGTCCATTTATCTGGGAAACTATAAGAGATAGAGCCAAAACAGTGAAAATCTGTGATCACTTTGATTTCCTATATAAAACCGATTTTTAGAGTGAAAACATAAAAGTCCATTTATATGGAAAACTATAAGAGATAGAGCCAATACACTTGATCACTTTGATTTGCTATATAAAATTGAATTCTAGAGTGAAAACATAAAAGTCCATTTATCTTGGAAACTATAAGAGATAGAGCCAATACAGCGAAAATCAGTGATCACTTTGATTTCCTATATAAAACCGATTTTTAGAGTGAAAACATAAAAGTCCAGTTATCTGGGAATCTATGAGAGATAGAGGAAGAACAGTGAAAATCTGTGATCACTTTGATTTCCTATATAAAATCGATTTTTAGAGTGAAAACATAAAAGTCCATTTATCTGTGTTCACTTTAATTTCTTATATAAAACCGATTTTTAGAGTGAAAACATAAAAGTCCATTTATCTGGGAAACTATAAGAGATATAGCAAAAACAGTGAAAATCTGTGATCACTTAGATTTCCCGTAGAAAATCGATTTTTAGAGTGAAAACATAAAAGTCCATTTATCTGGGAAACTATAAGAGATATAGCAAAAACAGTGAAAATCTGTGATCACTTTGATTTCCCATAGAAAATAGCTTTTTAGACTGAAAACATAAAAGTCCGTTTATCTGGGAACTTAAGAGATAGAGCCAAAACAGTAAAAATATGTGATCACTTTAATTTCGTATATAAAATCGATTTTTATAGTGAAAACATAAAAGTCCATTTATCTGGGAAACTATAAGAGATAAAGCAAAAACAGCGAAAGTCTGTGATCACTTTGATTTCCTATATAAAATAGATTTTTAGATTGAAAGCATAACAGTCCATTAATCTGGGGAACTATAAGAGATAGAGCCAAAACAGTAAAAATCTGTGATTACTTTGATTTCCCATAGAATATCGACTTTCAGAGTGAAAACATAAAAGTCCATTTATCTGGGAACTTAAGAGATAGAGCCAAAACAGTAAAAATATGTGATCACTTTAATTTCGTATATAAAATCGATTTTTATAGTGAAAACATAAAAGTCCATTTATCTGGGAAACTATAAGAGATAAAGCAAAAACAGCGAAAGTCTGTGATCACTTTGATTTCCTATATAAAATAGATTTTTAGATTGAAAGCATAACAGTCCATTAATCTGGGGAACTATAAGAGATAGAGCCAAAACAGTAAAAATCTGTGATCACTTTGATTTCCTATATAAAACCGAATTTTAGAGTAAAACAAGTTAGAGTGCTATATTCGGCTATGCCGAATCTTAAATACCCTCCACCAGCAAACTACTTTTTATTGAAACCCATCTAACTATCTAATTTTTAGATAACTTGCCGAAATTTTTGTCGAACTAATTTTGATTAGGTCCAGGAAAATGTATATTAATACGCCAGTTCGAAAACATTTTAATAGAATGATGTATCTATACACAGAATATGGGAGTTGTGACCAATAATGGACTGATCAGGAAACAATTGCGTATAATGATTTATATGCAGACAACGATCAGGTCTAATTTTACTCCAATAGCTTTATTAATCAATGAAATATGTGCGTTTAGGTGACTTTAGGAAGTGGACTTTATATAGGAGCTATGAGCAATTAAGGGCCTATCCGGAAAAATTTCGCAGAGTGATTCATATGTGCACAAATCATATTTTATCAAGATATCTTTATTTGATAATTAAATATGTACATTTAAGGGATTTTTTGAAGTGGACCTATTACCAAATATGGACCGCTCCAGAAAAAATTTGGTACAATGTTTTATATGCCTATCCGCAAAAAAATTTCGTAGAGTGATTTATGTAAAGGCAAAATATATTTGTGTCGAATTTTCTCAAATTAACTTTATTTGACAATGAAATATGTGTGTTTAAGTGATTCTCAGAAGTGGACCTTATATAGAAGCTATGACCAATATTCCAAAAAAAAGTGGTAGAATGATTCATATGTACACAAAACTTATTCAGGTCGAATTTTACCCCTATAGCTTTAGAATTCAATGAAATATATGTGTTTAAGTGCTTTTCGGAAGTGGACCTTATATGGGAACTATGACCAATTATGGGCCTATTCGGGAAACATTTCGCAGAGTGATTCATATTTGGACAAAACATGTTTGTGTCGAATTTTATCAAGATAGCTTTATTTGATAATGAAATGTGTGCTTTTAAGTGATTTTCGTAAGTGGACCTTATATGGGAGTTATGACCAATAATGGACCGACAGGTAAAAAATTTATAAAATGATTTGTACGTACACAAAACATATTCAAGTCGAATATTATCCCAATAGCTTTAGAATTCAATGAAATATATGCGTTTAAGTGATTTTCGGAAGTGAACCTTATATGGGAGCTATGACCAATTATAGGCCTATCCGGAAAAAATTTCGTAGAGTTATTCATGTTTAGGCAAAACATATTTGTGTCGAATTTTGTCAATATAGCTTTACTTGGCATTGAAATATGTGCTTTTAAGTGATTTGTGTCGAATTTCATCAAAATAGCTTCAGTTGACAATGAAATATGAGCTTTTAACTGATTTTCGGAAGTGGGCTTTATATGGGAGCTATGACCAATAATGGACCGATCCGGAAAAAATTTTGTAGAATGATTTGTATGTACACAAAACATATCCAACTCGAATTTCATCACAATAGCTTTATTCATCAATGAAATATGTGCGTTTAGGTGATTTTCGTAATAGGACCTTATATGGGAGCTAAGACCAATTGTAGACCGACTGAGATCTACGTCGACAGTATGATTTCTGTTCATATTATATTTACATGTACAAAATTTCGTGTTGATACCGATATATTTGAGGGAGTTATTAACGATAAACTAATTTCCGGGAATATATACCTTTGTATGGGGGCTATGGGAAATATTGGATCGATTGTAAAGCTTTTGAACGTAATTGATCACTACTCCGAAAAAATAATGTATGACAAAACTCATCGAAATATCTTTGGTAGTTTCTGAGAAAACTTCAAAAGAATTATGAAAAAAACGTAATTTTTTTCGAGGTAGTCTGAAATTTTTACTCATAACTTTTTACGTTGTGAACCGATTTTGCTGATTTTCAATACCAAACTGCTTAGGATAATAATAAATATTTTCGGCGAATTTGGTTTATTTCCTTTGCTCAGTTTTAACGTGAGCGTGTTTTACACAGACAGACAGACAGACGGACATAGCTAAATCGACTCAGAATTTGATAAGGACCCAGAATATATATACTTTGTTGGGTCTTAGATGAATATTTCTTGGTGTTACACACGGAACGACAAACTTATATATACCCTCTATCACCACTGATGGTGGTGGAGGGTATAAAAATAAAAGTTCATTTATATAGGAAACTATAAAAGATAGAGCCAATACAGCGAAAATCTGTGATCACTTTGATTTCCCATAGAAAATCGATGTTTAGAGTGAAAACATAAAAGTCCAGTTATCTGGAAAACTATGAGAGATAGAGGAAGAACAGCGAAAATCTGTGATCACTTTGATTTCCTATATAAAACCGATTTTTAGAGTGAAAACATAAAATACATTTATCTGGGAAACTATAAGAGATAGAGCCAAAACAAAGAAAATCTGTGATCACTTTGATTTCCTATAAAAACCGATTTTTAGAGTGAAAACATAAAAGTCCATTTATTTGGGGAACTATAAGAGATAAAGCCAATAGAGTGAAAATCTGTGATCACTTTGATTTCCTATATAAAACCGATTTTTAGAGTGAAAACATAAAATTCCATTTATCTGGGGAACTATAAGAGATAGAGCAAAAACAGTAAAAATATGTGATCACTTTAATTTCCTATATAAAATCGATTTTTATAGGGAAAACATAAAAGTCCATTTATGTGGGGAACTATACGAGATAGAGCCAAAACAGTAAAAATATGTGATCACTTTAATTTCCTATATAAAATCGAATTCTAGAGTGAAAACTTAAAAGTCCATTTATCTTGGAAACTATAAGAGATAGAGCCAATACAGCGAAAATCTGTGATCACTTTGATTTCCCATAGAAAATCGATGTTTAGAGTGAAAACATAAAGGTCCATTTATCTTGGGAACTATGAGAGATAGAGCCAATACAGTGAAAATCTGTGATCACTTTGATTTCCATTATAAAACCGATTTTTAGAGTGAAAACATAAAAGTCCATTTATCTGGGAAACTATAAGAGATAGAGCCAAAACAGCGAAAATCTGTGATCACTTTGATTTCCCATGGAAAATCAATTTTAAGAGTGAAAACATAAAATACACTTATCTGGGAAACTATAAGAGATAGAGCCAAAACAGAGAAAATCTGTGATCACTTAGATTTCCTATATAAAAACGATTTGTAGAGTGAAAACATAAAAGTCCATTTATCTGGGGAACTATAAGAGATAAAGCCAATGCAGTGAAAATCTGCGATCACTTTGATTTCCCATAGAAAATCGATTTTTCGACTGAAAACATAAAAGTCCATTTATCTGGGAAACTATAAGAGAGAGAGCCAAAGCAGTGAAAATATGTGAACGCTTTGATTTCCTATATAAAATCGATTTTTATAGTGAAAACATAAAAGTCCATTTATCTGGGTAACTATAAGAGATAGAGCCAAAACAGCGAAAATCTGTAATCACTTTGATTTCTTATAAAAAATCGATTTTTAGAGTGAAAACATAAAATCCATTTATCTGGGGAACTATAAGAGATAGAGCCAAAACAGTAAAAATAATTTTAATTTAATTTCCTATATAAAATCCAATTCTAGAGTGAAAACATAAAAGTCCATTTATCTGGGAAACTATAGGAGATATAGCAAAAACAATGAAAATCTGTGATCACTTTGATTTCCCATAGAAAATCGATTTTTAGAGTGAAAACATAACCGTCCATTTATCTGGGGAACTATAAGAGATAGAGCCAAAGCAGTGAAAATCTGTGATCACTTTGATTTCCTATAAAATAGATTTTTAGATTGAAAACATAACAGTCCATTTATCTGGGGAACTATAAGAGATAGAGCCAATGCAGTGAAAATCTGCGATCACTTAGCTTTCCCATAGAAAATCGAATTCTAGAGTGAAAATATAAAAGTACATTTGTCTTGGAAACTATATGAGATAGAGCCAATACAGCGAAAATCTGTGATCACTTTGATTTCCCATAGAAAATCGATGTTTAGAGTGAAAACATAAAAGTCCATTTATCTTGGAAACTGTAGACATAGAGCCAAAACAGTGAAAATCTGTGATCACTTAAATTTCCCATAGCCAAAACAGCGAAAATCTGTAATCACTTAGATTTCCCATAGAAAATCGATTTTTAGAGTGAAAACATAACAGTCCATTTATCTGGGGAACTATAAGAGATAGAACCATAAGAGTGAAAATATGTGATAACTTTGATTTCCTATAAAAAATCGAATTCTAGAGTGAAAACATAAAAGTCCATTTATCTTGGAAACTATAAGAGATAGAGCCAAACAGCGAAAATCTGTGATCACTTTGATTTCCCATAGAAAATCGATTTTTGGAGTGAAAACATAAAAGTCCATTTATCTGGGAAACTATAAGCGATAAAATCAAAAAAGTGAAAATATGTGATCACTTTGATTTCCTATAAAAAATCGAATTCTAGAGTGAAAACATAAAAGTCCATTTATCTTGGAAACTATAAGAGATAGAGCCAAAACAGCGAAAATCTGTGATCACTTTGATTTCCCATCGAAAATCGATCTTTGGAGTGAAAACATAAAAGTCCATTTATTTGGGAAACTATAAATGATTCGGCCGAAACAGCAAAAAGCTGTGACGACTTAAATTTCCCATAGAAAATCGATTTTTAGAGTGAAAACATAAAAGTCCATTTATCTGGGAAACTATAAGAGATAGAGCAAAAACAGCGAAAATCTGTGATCACTTTGATTTCCTATATAAAATCGATCTTTAGAGTGAAAACATAACAGTTCATTTATCTGGGAAACTATAAGAGATACAGCCAAAACAGCGAAAATCTGTGATCACTTTGATTGCCTATATAAAACCGATTTTTAGAGTGAAAACATAAAAGTCCATTTATCTAGGAAACTATAAGAGATAGAGCCAATACAGTGAAAATCTTTGATCACTTTGATTTCCTATGTAAGCGCGAATTCTAGAGTGAAAACATAAAAGTCCATTTATTTTGGAAACTATAAGAGATACAGCCAAAACTGCGAAAATCTGTGATCACTTTGATTTGCCATAGAAAATCGATTTTTAGAGTGAAAACAAAAAAGATAGAGACAAAACGGTGAAAATCTGTGATCACTTAGATTTGCTATATAAAATCGAATTCTAGAGTGAAATCATAAAAGTCCATTTATCTGGGGAACTATAAGAGATAGAGCCAAAACAGTAAAAATATGTGATCACTTAAATTTCCCATAGCCAAAACAGCGAAAATCTGTAATCACTTAGATTTCCCATCGAAAATCGATATTTAGAGTGAAAACATAAAAGTCCATTTATCTGGGAAACTATAAGAGATAGAGCCAAAACAGTGAAATCTGTGATCACTTTGATTTCCCATAGAAAATCAATTTTAAGAGTGAAAACATAAAATACACTTATTTGGGAAACTATAAGAGATAGAGCCAAAACAGAGAAAATCTGTGATCACTTTGATTTCCCATAGAAAATCGATGTTTAGAGTGAAAACATAAAAGTCCATTTATCTTGGAAACTGTAGACATAGAGCCAAAACAGTGAAAATCTGTGATCACTTAAATTTCCCATAGCCAAAACAGCGAAAATCTGTAATCACTTAGATTTCCCATAGAAAATCGATTTTTAGAGTGAAAACATAACAGTCCATTTATCTGGGGAACTATAAGAGATAGAACCATAAGAGTGAAAATATGTGATAACTTTGATTTCCTATAAAAAATCGAATTCTAGAGTGAAAACATAAAAGTCCATTTATCTTGGAAACTATAAGAGATAGAGCCAAACAGCGAAAATCTGTGATCACTTTGATTTCCCATAGAAAATCGATTTTTGGAGTGAAAACATAAAAGTCCATTTATCTGGGAAACTATAAGCGATAAAATCAAAAAAGTGAAAATATGTGATCACTTTGATTTCCTATAAAAAATCGAATTCTAGAGTGAAAGCATAAAAGTCCATTTATCTTGGAAACTATAAGAGATAGAGCCAAAACAGCGAAAATCTGTGATCACTTTGATTTCCCATCGAAAATCGATCTTTGGAGTGAAAACATAAAAGTCCATTTATTTGGGAAACTATAAATGATTCGGCCGAAACAACAAAAAGCTGTGACGACTTAAATTTCCCATAGAAAATCGATTTTTAGAGTGAAAACATAAAAGTCCATTTATCTGGGAAACTATAAGAGATATAGCAAAAACAGTGAAAATCTGTGATCACTTTGATTTCCTATATAAAACCGATTTTTAGAGTGAGAACATAAAAGTCCATTTATCTGGAAACTATAAGAGATATAGCAAAAACAGGGAAAATCTGTGATCACTTTGATTTCCTATATAAAACCGATTTTTAGAGTGAAAACATAAAGGTCCATTTATCTGGGAAACTATAAGAGATATAGCGAAAGTCTGTGATCACTTTGATTTCCCACATAAAACCGATTTTTAGAGTGAAAACGTAAAAGTCCATTTATCTGGAAACTATAAGAGATACATCAAAAACAGTGAAAATCTGTGATCTCTTTGATTTCCTATATAAAACCGATTTTTAGAGTGAAAACATAAAAGTCCATTTATCTGGGAAACTATAAGAGATAGAGCCAAAACAGTGAAAATCTGTGATCACTTTGATTTCCTATATAAAACCGATTTTTAGAGTGAAAACATAAAAGTCCATTTATCTGGGAAACTATAAGAGATAGAGCAAAAACAGTGAAAATCTGTGATTACTTTGATTTCCCATAGAAAATCGATTTTTAAAGTGAAAACATAAAAGTCCATTTATCTGGGAAACTATAAGAGATAGAGCAAAAACAGCGAAAATCTGTGATCACTTTGATTTCTCATATAAAATCAATTTTTAGAGTGAAAATATAAAAGTCTATTTATCTGGGAAACTATAAGAGATATAGCAAAAACAGTGAAAATCTGTGAACACTTTGATTTCCAATAGAAAATCGATTTTTAGAGTGAAAACATAAAAGTCCACTTATCTGGGAAACTACAAGAGATAGAGCCAATACAGTGAAAATCTGTGATCACTTTGATTTCCTATATAAAACCGATTTTTTGAGTGAAAACATAAAAGTCCATTTATCTGCGAAACTATAAGAGATAGAACCAATACAGCGAAAATCTGTGATCACTTTGATTTCCTATATAAAACCGATTTTTAGAGTAAAAACATAAAAGTCCATTTATCTGGGAAACTACAAGAGATATAGCAAAAACAGTGAAAATCTGTGATCACTTTGATTTCTCATAGAAAATCGATTTTTATAGTGAAAACATAAAAGTCCATTTATCTGGAAAACTATAAGAGATATAGCAAAAACAGTGAAAATCTGTGATCACTTTGATTTCTCATAGAAAATCGATTTTTAGAGTGAAAACATACAAGTCCATTTATCTGGGAAACTATAAGAGATATAGCAAAAACAGTGAAAATCTGTGATCACTTTGATTTCTCATAGAAAATCGATTTTTATAGTGAAAACATAAAAGTCCATTTATCTGGAAAACTATAAGAGATAGAGCCAAAACAGCGAAAATCTGTGATCACTTTGATTTCCTATATAAAACCGATTTTTAGAGTGAAAACATAAAAGTCCATTTATCTGGGAAACTATAAGAGATATAGCAAAAACAGTGAAGATCTGTGATCGCTTTGACTTCCCATAGAAAATCGATTTTTAGAGTGAAAACATAAAAGTCCACTTATCTGGGAAACTATAAGAGATAGAGCAAAAACAGTGAAAATCTGTGATCACTTTGATTTCCTATATAAAACCGATTTTTAGGGTGAAAACATAAAAGTCCATTTATCTGGGAAACTACAGGAGATAGAGCCAATACAGTGAAAATCTGTGATCATTTTGATTTCCTATATAAAACCGATTTTTAGAGTGAAAATCTGTGATCACTTCGATTTCCTATATAAAACCGATTTTTAGAGTGAAAATCTGTGATCACTTTGATTTCCTATAAAAAACCGATTTTTAGAGTGAAAACATAAAAGTCCATTTATCTGGGAAACTATAAGAGATATAGCAAAAACAGTGAAAATCTGTGAGCACTTTGATTTCCCATAGAAAATCGATTTTTAGAGTGAAAACATAAAAGTCCATTTATCTGGGAAACTATAAGAGATAGAGCAAAAACAGCGAAAATCTGTGATCACTTTGATTTCCTATATAAAACCGATTTTTAGAGTGAAAGCATAAAAGTCCATTTATCTGAGAATCTACAAGAGATAGAGCCAATACAGTGAAAATCTGTGATCACTTTGATATCCTATACAAAACCGATTTTTATAGTGAAAACATAAAAGTCCATTTATCTGGGAAACTATTAGAGATAGAGCCAAAACAGCGAAAATCTGTGATCACTTTTATTTCCTATATAAAACCGATTTTTAGAGTCAAAACATAAAAGTCCATTTATCTGGGAAACTATAAGAGATAGAGCAAAAACAGCGAAAATCTGTGATCACTTTGATTTCTCATAGAAAATCGATTTTTATAGTGAAAACATAAAAGTCCATTTATCTGGGAAACTATAAGAGATAGAGCAAAAACAGCGAAAATCTGTGATCACTTTGATTTCCTATATAAAATCGATTTTTAAAGTGAAAACATAAAAGTCCATTTATTTGGGAAACTATAAGAGATATAGCAAAAACATTGAAAATCTGTGATCCTCTGACTTCCCATAGAAAATCGATGTTTAGAGTGAAAACATAAAAGTCCACTTATCTGGGAAACTATAAGAGATATAGCAAAAACAGTGAAAATCTTTGAGCACTTTGATTTCCCATAGAAAATCGATTTTTGGAGTGAAAACATAAAAGTCCACTTATCTGATAAACTATAAGAGATAGAGCAAAAACATTGAAAATATGTGATCCTCTGATTTCCTATATAAAACCGATTTTTAGAGTGAAAACATAAAAGTCCATTTATCTGGGAAACTATAAGAGATAGAGCAAAAACAGCGAAAATCTGTGATCACTTTGATTTCCTATATAAAACCGATTTTTAGAGTGAAAACATAAAAGTCCATTTATCTGGGAAACTATAAGAGATAGAGCAAAAACAATGAAAATCTGTGATCACTTTGATTTCCCATAGAAAATCGATTTTTGGAGTGAAAAGATAAAAGTCCACTTATTTGGAAAACTATAAGAGATAGAGCAAAAACAGTGAAAATCTGTGATCACTTTGATTTCCCATAGAAAATCGATTTTTGGAGTGAAAACATAAAAGTCCACTTATTTGGAAAACTATAAGAGATAGAGCAAAAACATTGAAAATCTGCGATCCTCTGATTTCCTATATAAAACCGATTTTTAGAGTGAAAATCTGTGATCACTTTGATTTCCTATAAAAAACCGATTTTTAGAGTGAAAACATAAAAGTCCATTTATCTGGGAAACTATAAGAGATATAGCAAAAACAGTGAAAATCTGTGAGCACTTTGATTTCCCATAGAAAATCGATTTTTAGAGTGAAAACATAAAAGTCCATTTATCTGGGAAACTATAAGAGATAGAGCAAAAACAGCGAAAATCTGTGATCACTTTGATTTCCTATATAAAACCGATTTTTAGAGTGAAAGCATAAAAGTCCATTTATCTGAGAATCTACAAGAGATAGAGCCAATACAGTGAAAATCTGTGATCACTTTGATATCCTATACAAAACCGATTTTTATAGTGAAAACATAAAAGTCCATTTATCTGGGAAACTATTAGAGATAGAGCCAAAACAGCGAAAATCTGTGATCACTTTTATTTCCTATATAAAACCGATTTTTAGAGTCAAAACATAAAAGTCCATTTATCTGGGAAACTATAAGAGATAGAGCAAAAACAGCGAAAATCTGTGATCACTTTGATTTCTCATAGAAAATCGATTTTTATAGTGAAAACATAAAAGTCCATTTATCTGGGAAACTATAAGAGATAGAGCAAAAACAGCGAAAATCTGTGATCACTTTGATTTCCTATATAAAATCGATTTTTAAAGTGAAAACATAAAAGTCCATTTATTTGGGAAACTATAAGAGATATAGCAAAAACATTGAAAATCTGTGATCCTCTGACTTCCCATAGAAAATCGATGTTTAGAGTGAAAACATAAAAGTCCATTTATCTGGGAAACTATAAGAGATATAGCAAAAACAGTGAAAATCTTTGAGCACTTTGATTGCCCATAGAAAATCGATTTTTGGAGTGAAAACATAAAAGTCCACTTATCTGATAAACTATAAGAGATAGAGCAAAAACATTGAAAATATGTGATCCTCTGATTTCCTATATAAAACCGATTTTTAGAGTGAAAACATAAAAGTCCATTTATCTGGGAAACTATAAGAGATAGAGCAAAAACAGCGAAAATCTGTGATCACTTTGATTTCCTATATAAAACCGATTTTTAGAGTGAAAACATAAAAGTCCATTTATCTGGGAAACTATAAGAGATAGAGCAAAAACAGTGAAAATCTGTGATCACTTTGATTTCCCATAGAAAATCGATTTTTGGAGTGAAAACATAAAAGTCCACTTATTTGGAAAACTATAAGAGATAGAGCAAAAACAGTGAAAATCTGTGATCACTTTGATTTCCCATAGAAAATCGATTTTTGGAGTGAAAACATAAAAGTCCACTTATTTGGAAAACTATAAGAGATAGAGCAAAAACATTGAAAATCTGTGATCCTCTGATTTCCTATATAAAACCGATTTTTAGAGTGAAAACATAAAAGTCCATTTATCTGGGAAACTATAAGAGATAGAGCAAAAACAGCGAAAATCTGTGATCACTTTGATTTCCTATATAAAACCGATTTTTAGAGTGAAAACATAAAAGTCCATTTATCTGGGAAACTATAAGAGATAGAGCAAAAACAGTGAAAATCTGTGATCACTTTGATTTCCCATAGAAAATCGATTTTTGGAGTGAAAACATAAAAGTCCACTTATCTGATAAACTATAAGAGATAGAGCAAAAACATTGAAAATCTGTGATCCTCTGATTTCCTATATAAAACCGATTTTTAGAGTGAAAACATAAAAGTCCATTTATCTGGGAAACTATAAGAGATAGAGCATAAACAGCGAAAATCTGTGATCACTTTGATTTCCTATATAAAACCGATTTTTAGCGTGAAAACATAAAAGTCCATTTATCTGGGAAACTATAAGAGGTAGAGCAAAAACAGCGAAAATCTGTGATCACTTTGATTTCTCATAGAAAATCGATTTTTAGAGTGAAAACATAAAAGTCTATTTATCTGGGAAACTATAAGAGATAGAGCCAAAACAGCGAAAATCTGTGATTACTTTGATTTCTCATAGAAAATCGATTTTTAGAGTGAAAACGTAAAAGTCCATTTATCTGGGAAACTATAAGAGATAGAGCAAAAACAGCGAAAATCTGTGATCACTTTGATTTCTCATAGAAAATCGATGTTTAGAGTGAAAACATAAAAGTCCATTTATCTGGGAAACTATAAGAGATATAGCAAAAACAGTGAAAATCTGTGATTACTTTGATTTCCCATAGAAAATCGATTTTTAGAGTGAAAACATAAAAGTCCATTTATCTGGGAAACTATAAGAGATAGAGCAAAAACAGCGAAAATTTGTGATCACTTTGATTTCTCATATAAAATCAATTTTTAGAGTGAAAATATAAAAGTCTATTTATCTGGGAAACTATAAGAGATATAGCAAAAACAGTGAAAATCTGTGAACACTTTGATTTCCAATAGAAAATCGATTTTTAGAGTGAAAACATAAAAGTCCACTTATCTGGGAAACTACAAGAGATAGAGCCAATACAGTGAAAATCTGTGATCACTTTGATTTCCTATATAAAACCGATTTTTTGAGTGAAAACATAAAAGTCCATTTATCTGCGAAACTATAAGAGATAGAGCAAAAACAGCGAAAATCTGTGATCACTTTGATTTCCTATATAAAACCGATTTTTAGAGTAAAAACATAAAAGTCCATTTATCTGGGAAACTACAAGAGATAGAGCCAATACAGTGAAAATCTGTGATCACTTTGATTTCCTATAAAAAACCGATTTTTAGAGTGAAAACATAAAAGTCCATTTATCTGGGAAACTATAAGAGATAGAGCCAAAACAGCGAAAATCTGTGATCACTTTGATTTCTCATAGAAAATCGATTTTTATAGTGAAAACATAAAAGTCCATTTATCTGGAAAACTATAAGAGATAGAGCCAAAACAGCGAAAATCTGTGATCACTTTGATATCCTATATAAAACCGATTTTTAGAGTGAAAACATAAAAGTCCACTTATCTGGGAAACTATAAGAGATATAGCAAAACAGTGAAGATCTGTGATCGCTTTGATTTCCCATAGAAAATCGATTTTTAGAGTGAAAACATAAAAGTCCACTTATATGGGAAACTATAAGAAATAGAGCAAAAACAGTGAAAATCTGTGATCACTTTGATTTCCTATATAAAACCGATTTTTAGGGTGAAAACATAAAAGTCCACATAACTGGGAAACTACAGGAGATAGAGCCAATACAGTGAAAATCTGTGATCACTTTGATTTCCTATATAAAACCGATTTTTAGAGTGAAAATCTGTGATCACTTTGATTTCCTATATAAAACTGATTTTTAGAGTCAAAACAAAAAGTCCATTTATCTGGGAAACTATAAGAGATATAGCAAAAACAGCGAAAATATGTGATCACTTTGATTTCCTATATAAAACCGATTTTTAGAGTGAAAACATAAAAGTCCATTTATCTGGGAAACTACAGGAGATAGAGCCAATACAATGAAAATCTGTGATCACTTTGATTTCCTATATAAAACTGATTTTTAGAGTGAAAATTTGTGATCACTTTGATTTCCTATATAAAACCGATTTTTAGAGTGAAAACATAAAAGTCCATTTATCTGGGAATCTATAAGAGATAGAGCAAAAACAGTGAAAATCTGTGATCACTTTGATTTCTCATAGAAAATCGATTTTTAGAGTGAAAACATAAAAGTCCATTTATCTGGGAAACTATAAGAGATATAGCAAAAACAGTGAAAATCTGTGATCACTTTGATTTCCCATAGAAAATCGATTTTTGGGAGTGAAAATATAAAAGTCCACTTATCTGGGAAACTATAAGAGATAGAGCAAAAATATTGAAAATCTGTGATCCTCTGATTTCCTATATAAAACCGATTTTTAGAGTGAAAACATAAAAGTCCATTTATCTTGGAAACTATAAGAGATAGAGCAAAAACAGCGAAAATCTGTGATCACTTTGATTTCCTATATAAAACCGATTTTTAGAGTGAAAACATAAAAGTCCATTTATCTGGGAAACTATAAGAGATAGAGCAAAAACAGCGAAAATCCGTGATCACTTTGATTTCTCATAGAAAATCGATTTTTAGAGTGCAAACATAAAAGTCCATTTATCTGGGAAACTATAAGAGATAGAACAAAAACAGCGAAAATCTGTGATCACCTTGATTTCCTATATAAAACCGATTTTTAGAGTGAAAACATAAAAGTCCATTTATCTGGGAAACTATAAGAGATAGAGCAAAAACAGCGAAAATCTTTGATCACTTTGATTTCTCATAGAAAATCGATTTTTAGAGTGAAAACATAAAAGTCCATTTATCTGGGAAACTATAAGAGATAGAGCCAAAACAGTGAAAATCTGTGATCACTTTGATTTCCTATATAAAACCGATTTTTAGAGTGAAAACATAAAAGTCCATTTATCTGGGAAACTATAAGAGATAGAGCCAAAACAGCGAAAATCTGTGATCACTTTGATGTCCTATATAAAACCGATTTTTAGAGTGAAAACATAAATGTACATTTATCTAGGAAACTATAAGAGATAGAGCAAAAACAGGGAAAATCTGTGATCACTTTGATTTCTCATAGAAAATCAATTTTTAGAGTGAAAACTTAAAAGTCCATTTATCTGGGAAACTATAAGAGATAGAGCGAAAACAGTGAAAATCTGTGATCACTTTGATTTCCTATATAAAACCGATTTTTAGAGTGAAAACGTAAAGTCCATTTATCTGGAAACCATAAGAGATACAGCAAAAACAGTGAAAATCTGTGATCACTTGATTTCTATATAAAACCGATTTTTAGAGTGAAAACATAAAAGTCCATTTATCTGGGAAACTATAAGAGATAGAGCCAAAACAGCGAAAATCTGTGATCACTTTGATGTCCTATATAAAACCGATTTTTAGAGTGAAAACATAAATGTACATTTATCTAGGAAACTATAAGAGATAGAGCAAAAACAGGGAAAATCTGTGATCACTTTGATTTCTCATAGAAAATCATTTTTAGAGTGAAAACTTAAAAGTCCATTTATCTGGGAAACTATAAGAGATAGAGCGAAAACAGTGAAAATCTGTGATCACTTTGATTTCCTATATAAAAACCGATTTTTAGAGTGAAAACATAAAGTCCATTTATCTGGAAACCATAAGAGATACAGCAAAAACAGTGAAAATCTGTGATTACTTTGATTTCCCATAGAAAATCGATTTTTAGAGTGAAAACATAAAAGTCCATTTATCTGGGAAACTACAAGAGATAGAGCCAATACAGTGAAAATCTGTGATCACTTTGATTTCCTATATATAACCGATTTTTTGAGTGAAAACATAAAAGTCCATTATCTGCGAAACTATAAGAGATAGAGCAAAAACAGCGAAAATCTGTGATCACTTTGATTTCCTATATAAAACCGATTTTTAGAGTAAAAACATAAAAGTCCATTTATCTGGGAAACTACAAGAGATAGAGCCAATACAGTGAAAATCTGTGATCACTTTGATTTCTCATATATAACCGATTTTAGAGTGAAAACATAAAAGTCAATTTATCTGGGAAACTATAAGAGATAGAGCCAAAAAAATGAAAATCTGTGATCACTTTGATTTCCTATATAAACCGATTTTAGAGTGAAAACATAAAAGTCCATTTATCTGGGAAACTATAAGAGATAGAGCAAAAACAGCGAAAATCTGTGATCACTTTGATTTCCTATATAAAACCGATTTTTAGAGTGAAAACTAAAGGTCCATTTATCTGGGAAACTATAAGAGATAGAGCAAAACAGCGAAATTCCGTGATCACTTTGATTTCTTATAGAAAATCGATTTTTAGAGTGCAAACATACAAGTCCATTTATCTGGGAAACTAAAAGAGATAGAGCAAAAACAGTGAAATCTGTGATCACTTTGATTTCTCATAGAAAATCGATTTTATAGTGAAAACATAAAAGTCCATTTATCTGGGAAACTATTAGAGATAGAGCCAAAACAGTGAAAATCTGTGATCACTTTGATTTCCTATATAAAACCGATTTTTAGAGTAAAAACATAAAAGTCCATTTATCTGGGAACTATAAGAGATAGAGCAAAAACAGTGAAAATCTGTGATCACTTTGATTTCCTATATAAAACCGACTTTTAGGGAGAAAACATAAAAGTCCACTATCTGAGAAACTACAAGAGACAGATCTTTGATTTCCATAGATAAAACCGATTTTTTGAGTGAAAACATAAAAGTCCATTATCTGCGAAACTATAAGAGATAGAGCAAAAACAGCGAAAATCTGTGATCACTTTGATTTCCTATATAAAACCGATTTTAGAGTAAAAACATAAAGTCCATTATCTGGGAAACTACAAGAGTTATAGCAAAAACAGTGAAAATCTGTGATCACTTTGATTTCCTATAAAAAACCGATTTTCAGAGTGAAAACATAAAAGTCCATTTATTTGGGAAACTATAAGAGTTATAGCAAAAACAGTGAAAATCTGTGATCACTTTGATTTCTCATAGAAAATCGATTTTTATAGTGAAAACATAAAAGTCCATTTATCTGGGAAACTATTAGAGATAGAGCCAAAAACAGCGAAAATCTGTGATCACTTTGATTCCTATATAAAACCGATTTTAAGAGCAAAAACATAAAAGTCCATTTATCTGGGAAACTATAAGAGATATAGCAAAAACAGTGAAAATCTGTGATCACTTTGATTTCCCATAGATAATCGATTCTTAGAGTGAAAACATAAAGTCCACTTATCTGGGAAACTATAAGAGATAGAGCAAAAACAGTGAAAATCTGTGATCACTTTGATTTCCTATATAAAACCGATTTTTAGGGTGAAAACATAAAAGTCCATTTATCTGGGAAACTACAGGAGATAGAGCCAATACAGTGAAAATCTGTGATCACTTTGATTTCCTATATAAAACCGATTTTTAGAGTGAAAATCTGTGATCACTTTGATTTCCTATATAAAACCGATTTTAGAGTCAAAACAAAAAAGTCCATTTATCTGGGAAACTATGAGAGATATAGCAAAAACAGTGAAAATCTGTGATCACTTTGATTTCCCATAGAAAATCGATTTTTAGAGTGAAAACATAAAGGTCCACTTATCTGGGAAACTATAAGAGATAGAGCAAAAACAGTGAAAATCTGTGATCACTTTGATTTCCTGTATAAAACCGATTTTAGAGTGAAAACATAAAAGTCCATTTATCTGGGAAACTACAAGAGATAAAGCCAATACAGTGAATATCTGTGA